>NC_056737.1:253555750-253628250 GCF_019279795.1 Protopterus annectens
ACATCCCCTATACTTCCCATCTCTCCATGGACAATAGCCAGGTACACACCTATGACTACCTGCAGTGATGCACCCCAGTACTGACAAATGTGTACGTGTGCATTACTGAGGATATCAGTGTCTGTGTGTTAGTACACCTGTAGTTGGGAATACCATGAGGCCCTTCACACTCATCGCAACACCCATTGCCATAGTTAAATGTGGCTGCTGCTGTACCAGAGATTACATGTACCCTGTTATGCTCCTCTCCCTAAAGGCTACCTGAGCCTTGCAGTACCAGCACAACATTGTTGTACAAATGGGTTGATAGGCATGGGATACCCACTGAGTTCTGGCAAGTGTGTGTATACGTGCATGTGTGTATATCTGTAGGATACAGCATTCCGAGGCCACATACTCCTATTACAATACACATTGCCACACAGTATTATGTATAGTGATATTGCTGCCCATAAGAGTGGCATGACAATACATCACCCTACTATGCCTGTGGCATGTGCATTAGTTGCATATCCCTGTAGTACCACTCTTGGGATGGACAATGGGTTGTATTGCAGTCCTGGTCAATGTGTGATGGTAGGTATGTCAGAGTGTCATCATGGGTTCCAGTGTGTACAATATCCACAGTGGGGTGTGGGTGCTGTGTACACTGTCATTACACCATGGTACCCCTGGTACATGTCCCATTTACCACTGTATGGTGACCACTGTCACCATCAACCATACAGTTAACTGATAACACAATCCAGCCCAGTTATGCTTGTGCTGTGTGCAGCCTACCTGTAACACATTGGACACACTGACAAGTTAGTTAGCACTGATAGGCCCAGGTCTCTCGGATGTGTGTCTGCCTGTTATGTGTCTGTTAATGTGTATATGATGGGATGTCTCACTATGTATTGTCCATATACAACCATTACATCCCCCATTGCCATACTGTACATGTCTGGTGATGTTCTGCATGTAACATGTAACCTGGAACACACCTCATCCTAAATGCTGTGTGGTGTGTGGAATTAAAGCCACAAACATCAGTAGCACGACATACTTAGGTAGGGGTCTAGTCCCGGTGTTGCCAAGTAAGAATGTGCATGTATGTGGAGGGATCTACTTCATGTTGCTGAATATACATGCCCCAGGGGGTCACCTGTCTATGTGGCACAGGCAGTACCTGTTATACAGACCTGTGACATGTGTTCAACTGTACCCAGGATAAGGTACAGTCATGGTGTCACCACAGTGCTGTACCCCTTGTGAGATGTGACAGCAGACCATCCTCCTGCAGACACATGTGCACCTACAACACAACTGGATAACATTATGGAGACCATAATCACTCAGTGTTACTAACAGCTATAATGCATCATGGCTGGACAGCTACAGTACCTGACAGCATTAAACATTACTGCTGACAACATGTTACACAGCAGTACATTGGTACACTGTAGTACAGTCACCACATGTATCAGAACCACATTAGCCTGTCCCTGTATCAATGTTATGGATGACAGGGATGTGGCACATGTATTATCATAAGCATAGGGTGTGTTGTTAGTGTGCCAGAGACCTAGGGTGGGCCATACGTTTGACACCATGTGTGTGGGTGAGGGGTGTAAGTTGCTGATATGGGTGTGGTGATGCGGTGTGTGTAGATATGGGGGTGTCCTAGGTGTGTTTGTATAGCATGTGGGTATGCATGCACACAGTTCTGCAATGTGGCTGCCCTATACAGGTGTTTCTTGGACAGCTGCAGACCATACCTGGCAAGGTGTGCAGTTCACCACCTCCGGCCATGGACACGTGGACTGTGCCTGCCAGGGGTTCCATGGGCACATCCAGGTACAGGCCTCGATGTGCTACTCTCCCCTGATGAGGACATATGTCCGCTGGAACCAGGTCCTTCCTGCGACTGGCCATGGCCATGTGCACGTGGCCTGCTGTGGTGTGGTGTGGACTGCACCCCCCCTGCAGTGCAGGGGCTGGTACTGCCACTAGGGGAGCAGCTTGGTGTCCTTGCACATCCACGTCAACTGCCAGATGTTGGTGTTGCTGGCCTACGTCCACACGGCCATCGCCCCACTCCTACCACATGTTCTAGCACGGACAATCCACGGTCGATGAGGCCCACCATCTCACCCATCTATCCATGACCTCTGTATAATCACGGAGGGCACCTGCAAGTTCATGGATGTTGTCACTTACAGATGAGAAAGCAGCCCTCTGCAGCTTCAGGCCTTGTCTGGTGTACAGTTCCATACGTGTCTGCACTTCCATGACAGTCTGAAACATGCATCTGGTGGTACCAGTTGTGGCACTTCTGCCAGGGGCACGATGACCAGTGGCCCTCCCACGAGCACCCCAGTACATCTACCTATGTGGAGCCCTGCTGGACATCCAGCAATGCCTGCTGTGTCTAGACACAGAAGCCATAGATACCACACTCTCTGTGCACTGTCACCAACCACCAACTGTCCCTCTGCTATGGCCACTGGTGATGGGCTGTCTATAGACACTGTGAGTGTGTGTGGGGTTGGGGTGGATAACAGGGGGATGTCAAATGATGGCGCAGTTTCGGCCTCTGAAAACCCCGCCTGTGCCTCAACACACATCATTATTTTCGGTGTCTGTATGCACACCAACATCAGATTGCATGCAGGAGGGACCCTAACCCACCTCGCCACCTGTGAGGATAAAATAAGAAACACACTTTAAGACCTGTATGGCATTGTATAACAGTACACACACACACACACACGCACACACACACACGCCCTGAAATTCTACCATAACACCTACCTGTCCCTGAGTTTACAGACTGTCCCAAGTTTATTCATGTAAGTTCCCCATCCTGCATCACACTTGGAAACATACACTCATTAATACTACTCACTAATGTATCATTCTTCTAAATGCCTAGACAAGTGATCACAACACATGACCTGTTACTCCATCAGCTCTTTGACTTGATTGGAGTAGGTTTTGCAAGGACTCACTGCTGTCACCCAGTGTTCACCCTGGGTATGTCCAGACATCATGAGCATGGCCCCCCATATGTTATGGGCTACTACGGTCACTCATTGTCATGTACTGGAGTGTCATACATAACTATTGCTCAGTAGATGCAAGATCTGTTGCTCAATCAACTTATTATGTGGACAACAGTAATATATGGATTTACTCCCTGGTGTTGTCCAGTAATTCCCCAATGCATCTGTAGTGCTGCATACGTGGGTAGTCATTCACCTTTCTGCTGATTGCAATTTTAATAGTATACCTGGTGTCAAGTTTCCCTCCCAATGCATGTTCCATGCTACAGACCTTATTATACTATCAGCTGTCCTGAGACTACATATCAGACAAATATTCTTGGTGTCTCATGTGTCAGTCCATGTCCATGTACTGCACGATTCCAAAGGGAAGTACTGACGTATGAACAACCCCACAATCACACATGTGCATACATGGACATCCACACAAACACACACACACACACACACATCCTACATGCATCAACCCCCCTCCACTCCACCAGATTGCACTAACCAACAAATTAACCCCCCCACACACACCTACAGGTGAGGTTTCACAAAGATAGTACACACAGACCCCCATTACCCATCTGTCAACATGCATAACATATGGTACTCAACAGCATGCAGTGCAGCTATAGTCAGTCCATGCTAGCAACAATATACATGTGTGTGATGCATGGGCTGTGTTAGTAGGTGATGCCCCTTCCCCTGGAAAACACTGCACCCATATACACAGTATTGCTGTGTACCTGTTCTGCACCCTGCCATGTACTGTGCACCATACCTCACAGGTGTACACACCATTGCTGAATGTGTATTACTGTGTCACTTATGTCTGCTCTAATGCTCACAGCCTCTGTGTGTTTGCCCGACACATATGTGGGATGATATGTGGACAGATGTCATTTGTGAATACCTGATGTCTGATTTACAGATGTCAGCACCAGCAGTGCATGTATGACCAATACAATACTATTACACTGACGACCATCAAACATTACAGTGGCGATGGGGAGTGTACACACCCTTATTGATACGACATCCATCCTCTTCCTTGATATGCCATGGGACCGCATTACTGCATATGTTAACATTACATGAGCCTGATATGTGACATATGTTCTGTACAATCAAATGCAGTATCTAACAAATGTGTTAGTTGTGCTGATGCTGACTGCGGTACATACAATTTGTGGGTGCTTATGTGTGCACGCCCTTATCATTACAGTTTGTTGCACCTACTGTTATGTGTAACTACAGCAGTCACTATTCCTGGCAGGGGTATACTAGCATCGGCCATCTGCATTTGCCAGTATATGGTCAGTCTGCCCTACACATGTCCCCCAACTCTGCATGATTGCAAGGTCAACCCATGTTCACATCGCTTGGAGTTCACACACTGCCGTCACTATTCCTGTGGAGTCAGGGTAATGTCTGCCACAGTTCCTGACCCTGACTGTGTGCAGACACAGCCATACGTAGCATCCTTAGGATCCCTGCTGCAGTGCACTGTTGTGTCATGATGACACCCCCTTCCCACCTTCAGCCTTTTTGCAGATGCTTGACAACTATGGACTACACATGTGTGTCAGTTTGCAATGTCCCAAACACTGAACAGCATGTCTAACAGCCTAGTCCCAGCTAATGAATGGCAAACATACAGGTGTACACTGGCACCGGCACAGTACAGATGGGGATGGTGGGCCTGAGTTGGAGTGAGGCATTGGTTGTGCAGCACATGTATCTTACATGATACTGTCTTTAGGTTTCCAACGTGCTCATGGTACACCAGTACACATTGCAACGCATGACTTTTAAGGACCTCTTCTGTTATGCATACACTACCTGTAGAGAGGCCTGGTTAATGTTTCATGTGGTACAGCTGTCACATCTGATTACCCTAACCCATAGGCCTCACGTTTGCAGAGTCCAGGCAATTGCTGACACGGGTACTGCACAGCCAGTACTTGCTAGACATTTCTGCAACCCTCTCAGTGTTGTGGCATATTACTAGGTAGCCCGCTTGACCAGTTTGGTACATGTGACATCATCTGTCTTGGATGGCTATCTGTTTATTTCCTACATCATTCCTGTCCCATACATCCTTACCACATAAATGACTGTCTGCACTGTTTGCCATGGTATATGCAATGGTGAGGTATGGCTACATGTCCAGCTCATGGGTGCTACCTGTTGGGTATGGGGCCCAGGCCATGTCATGTAAGATGTGTGTGAGCCACGGCTGCCTCTGTTGCAGGTAAGTGTGCACATTTGATGGCCAAACGTCTTGGACATCAGACTGATACTTGGTGTGACACTGGGGACATGTACTTGCTGAAAGGTGCATTTCCATGACAAATGCATGCAGTCAGTACCTCAACAGCTGCTTCCACTATATTTTATCTAGAGTGTGTGCACACATATGCTTCCAGTGTTTGTGAAAGTATGTATTCCCCATATTTGCTGCCCTACCCTACGATTCCATGTTACACACACATTGCTCCTGTTGGGACAGGTTATAAGGGTTATGGACGCAGTATTATGATATGCCATAGTGTAGATCTGTAACAGTTGCCATTGTAATACTCGTATATACACTGTTGTAGCACTGTGTAAGGGTGATGTTTCACACATGTCCCTACTGTAGGCCATTTGTCCCACCATTATGTTCATCTCTGTGGACACATTTTGCAATGACAGGATGTTAGTTATATTGCAGGTATCTGACATACCCTTCAGATACACCATCATGGTCACCACTGTGATGCAGTGCAATTAACAGCAACAATATGTGAACATGTACAGCATGCATTATGGGTAGGTGTGTTAGATGTGTGCATGGAATATACCATAGCCATTACATGACCAGTGTATTGGCAAGCATGAACATAAACCATACTCACCAGCTGCAGGCTGCTGCCTTGGAGGTACACCAGAGTGACCTACATAAGTGTGTGTCAGATGTGATGTCAATAGCCGCAGTTGTGGTATTGGTACAGGGTGGGTGCAGCATTACAGTATATCAACACTACAAGTCCACAATACTACAGCTTATGCACATCTGTTTATTACTACTACGCAGCAACAGACTATATATATATGTCATCTCACATATGCATGATCTACCTGTACAGATGCAGATGGATATGCAACAGTGGTCTACTGATGTGCCTTGTGGCCTTACCTGCATGCTCCTCTGCCAATGTGTGGGTAGCACTCACCTCCACTATGGTCTCCGCCAGTTGTGTGTGCGGACAGGCAGGTGCCACGAGGCTGGCGAGGAGCTCCTCAACACGTGCCGGGGGGATGGATGGCATGACCCCCCCATTGTGAGGTGATCCCCCAGACTGCAGCAGCATGCCAACAGGCATTGCAAAGCATGTCGCTGCAGTGATGCCGGACCTACTCATAACTGCGGTTATGCAGGCCGACATCATTGACCCTGTGGACTAGACCGTTCCACAGGGCAGTCCGCTCCTGCTGCTCATGTGCTGTCCTGCCAAACAGCACCTGGTAGTGCTGTACCAGGTGGTTGACGATGACCTCATTTTCGTCCACAGAATAGATAGGTAATCTGCCATGTGACATCTTGCCTGAAAGACATAAAGATGGAAACAGGTCTGAGCAACTCATACAGCATGGTTACCATAGTTCTTAATACACATCTCTGTCTCCCCCCCCACTATATCTGCGACAACAAACTGTTCACAGAACTCAGTAGGTATGGGTACAGCTTACCTACCATTGGGACATGTATTGTACCATGCTTTGTGCTATGTGTTTGTAGCCATGTTCCCTGTGGGGACACTTATCATTGCTGACCTGTTACAGGCAGTGTCACCTGAATGCCATTGTAAGGGCCACTATGATTCCATATATGCATGTGGTATGTTTGCTGTGTGACTGCTGCACATCTGTCGTTATGTGTTATTGGGGATATCTATGCATGCTGTTGGACATGATCTGGGATTGTGTGGACGATTACTACCCACATATGTTCTATAACATTGACACAATAGCATGGTTAGGGAACAGTTGCCAGCAGAACCACCTCTCCCACCTGATTTGGCCATGTTACCAGGCCACATCACATGTGGGATGCTCCCTGAGGCCTCCTCATCTACTGGTCCTGCACTACCTTCGGGTGGAACCACCTCAGGGGAGGGGGCACATATAGACATGATCATGTCACCCGAGGTCAGGTCCAGGGTCTGGTGCATAGGGAGCTCCACAGAGACTTGGGGGATGTGCTACAGCACCTTGAGGCCCTCAGTACAGAATCACAGGGTCCACATGCTCCTCCTGCTCAGCCTCCAGCCCAGGCACCTTCAGGGTCGTGAAGCTGCTGTTGTGACTGGCAGTGGGTGGTGGCCTTGTTCCTATTGTTTCCATATGGGGGCTCATGGGGCTTCCACATCGCAGATGACACTCACCTTCCAGGGTGTTTACCCACCACATGTGTCATATACCACCCCTGTAGCCTGTCTTCTCTATCTACCAACCCAACCCACCTCCACAAATATAACTGCTATCCTTCCCCAAATTCCCATTCCCACAGACAAGGGCAATGTGGTCCCAACAAGGGGTTCACATGTGATATAACCATCCATGTTGCACACACTTACTGATGTATATATATATATGTGTGTATTGATATTTGTGATGTTCCCTCATACATAGCATGCAGCACTGTGATGCAAAAATAGGGGACATGTATTCATATACATATGTGTGTGTGTGTTTGTATATATGTAGACATTCACATATATATCCATATATATATATATGTGTAGATATATATTATGTTGTGTATATATATATATATATATATATATATATATATATATATATATATGTATATACATGTATATGTATACATATATACAAACACACACACACACACACACACACACATATGTATATGAATACATGTCCCCTATTTTTGCATCACAGTGCAGCCTGGGATGACATGCTCGACAAGCCACGATGCTTCGCTAGGGACGGCTTGCACCTGTCACCCCTGGGCTTTCGGATATTGGCAAAGGCTCTTGCTACCCCCATAGTGCCTTTTTTAGGCAAGGCTCAAAAGACAAACCCACCTCCATAGGTATCACAAGGGATAAGAAACTAAGAGTAATGCTACTCAACGCCAGAAGTCTAAACCTCAAGATGCATGCACTCGAAACTCTCCTTAGCATGGAGAACATCGATATCTGTGCAGTAACAGAAACCTGGTTCAAGGCTCCCAGAGCACCCCAGCACTACCAGATTATACCTCACACCATGCTTTTCGCCCCAAAACTTGGACCGAACCACAAAAGGAGGGGAGTATCAATATTCAAATATACCCACACCTCCAGGTTGGTGGCACAGCACGAAGCATCAGAGACTATCCATGTGCAACTAACTGTGGGTAAAACTGCCTTCCAGTTTATAGCCTGCTACAGACCACCCTCCCAAACACAGGAACCCCACTCGGCTTTCCTGAGAATACTGGAAAATATGAAGGTCTCTCCAAACACCATTATATTGGGCGACTTCAACTACCCAAACATAGACTGGGAGCATTACTCTAGCTCCAACACCCTAGCCCAAAGGTTCCTAGAATTTATAAACTCAAATGCTATGGAACAACTTGTTACCACTCCCACAAGAGGGGAAAACATACTGGACCTGATCATCACCAACATGGGGACACTATGCTCCAGACCAGAAATGTATCCCTCACTGGTAAGATCAGACCATAAACTAATCTCACTGGATATTCACATCCCGACCCCACCCCCTGCCCAAAAACCACAGTGAAAAACTTCTCTAAAGCAAATTTCACACCTCAAAACCGAGGCGAATCCTTCAAAGCCCCTGGGCCTGTGGAAAATACGCCCAGACCGCAGAATCCTTTATAAACGCATTCTATGAACACCTTCAGGAATGCATGGATCATGCAATCCCAAATAAAACCAAGACCCAATCCTCCAAAGGCAGACGTCCTGTCTGGTGGACCCCAGCCATAAACAAACTATACAATAGAAGGAGGAAGCTACTACATGATAGAGCAAAATCCCAAAAAGGGAAGGCATCTCTGATCAGTATTAGCAAAAAACTACGGGCACCCATAAAATCGTCTAAGGCCATCTTCGAGAGAAAAATTGCACAGGACACTAAGGATAATCACAAGGCTTTCTTTAGTTATGTTAGGAACCTGGGTGGGAATTCCCAGATATGCTCAGAATTAGTCCAAAATGACAAAAAAATACACCGAGCCCACAGACATTGCCAACATCCTAGCTGACAGGTTCAGTGCAAACTCCCCCCACTCCCCACCAAAAGGGCAAATATCTGTCCCAACAGAGTGCTGCCCCCCCTGACATCTCAGATGCTCAGGTAAGAGCCGCCTCCAAAGCAAAAAACACAGCATCAATGGGACCAGATGGTGTCCCGGGCTGCGTCCTACATGAACTCCAAGAAGAGCTAAACCCAAACATAAAACTACTGTTCAATCTTAGCCTTACTACAGGATATGTACCCAAAGAGTGGCGTACAGCAACAGTGGTCCCTCTCCACAAAGGTGGTGCCTCAACGGATCCTGGAAACTATCGCCCCATAAGCCTGACTAGCTTGGTATGCAAAGCTATGGAAAGGATCATCATGGACCTCATAAATAAAGATATTGGGGACCTACAGACACTGGATCCTACCCAGTTTGGCTTTGTTAAGGGCAGATCCTGCCTCTTAAACCTGGTCGATTTCTTTGAAACAGTCACCAAGGCCATTGACGAGGGAAGGTGGTCCACACAGCCTACCTGGACCTGGCAAAAGCCTTCGATACAATACCCCACTCGGGCATTATAGATAAGCTCACCAGCTTAAATATAAACCCCTATGTCACTAGATGGGTTGCAAACTGGCTCAAGGACAGAACCCACATGGTTAGAATTGCTGGAGCCATGTCAGACTCCAAACCAGTTACAAGTGGCGTCCCACAAGGCTCAGTCCTGGGACCTCTCTTGTTCGGTATATATTTCTCGTGGTACAGGCCAACACGGAAGGACTGTGGCTGACCAAGTTCGCAGATGACTGCAAACTGGGCGCCATAATCAACTCTCCAGCCGAAACAAGCATCCTCCAGAAGGGCCTCATAGAAACAGACAACTGGTGCCAGAGCCATGGCCTCAAGCTAAACGCCAAAAAGTGTATAGTCATCCCCTATGGCAAAAACAAAGTGCCCACAAATTACCACATAGGTGGTAATCCATTAAGTACAGAAGAAGTTATTAGGGACTTGGGGACCCAAGTTGATAGCAATCTCTCATTTGACAACCACGTGGCCAAAGTGGTTAGAAAAACATTTTATATAGCCCACCTAATCATGAAGGGATTCACATCTAGATCAGGGGAGGTCATCGTGCCTCTTTACTCATCCCTCATCAGGCCCATAATTGAGTACAATGCCCCTTTTGGGATGTACCTTACCAGACACCTGCAGCAACTGGAAAGACCCCAAAAGTACCTCACCAAGAGGATCAAAGGGCTCAAACAGATGCCATATGCTGCCCGGTTAAAGAAACTCCAGCTCTACTCAGTGGCATACCGCCTGCTCAGAGGCGATCTGTGCCTGACATATAAAGCCATGTCCAACCCGGAATTAATGGACATGCTGCACCTCAGAAAATCCAAATCCCATCGAGCTACGCGCTCGAGAGACTTGAACCTCAGCACTGAAATAAATAGGATATGCTGGAGGGACAGATTCATAACCCAGAGGCTCCCTTCACTCTTGAATAAAATCCCAGTCCAAGTTAGGCAGAGTCCCACATTGACTCTCTTCAAGAGGAATCTTGATGAGTGGATGGGAGATCATAGGTTTACCCCGGCTATCACTTCTGTGTCACTGTTAGACAGAGGCACAGTATACTAACCTCAAAAAAAAGGCATAGCAAAATTAATTTAAAATGGGTGGCGAAAGCCAAACACATTCTGGCTAGGCTTATAAATGCCCTAGGGCAGATAGCCTAGTATGAACCTATGTGTTTTTATATATATATATATATATATATATATATATATATATATATATATAAATATATATACACACACACACACACACACAGGTGTCTGCATATTTGCAGACATACAATGTGTATGTGTGTGTATATATATATATATATATATATACATATATATATATGTATATATATACACATATATACATATATATATATGTATATATATATACATATATATATATATATATATATATATATATATATATATATATACACGTACATACATACATACATACACACACATTTACATACCTATATATATATATATATATATATATATATATATATATATATATATATATATATATATATAGGGTACATTCAGACATCAGGTACACAATCTCTAACTCTCCTACATACACAGCTGCACTGTTCTGCCTTGCTACAACACAGACAGGTGACACATATGGACACAGCCTAACATTAGGGGGGTATATATAGGGACAGATTGCAGGTAAGCCTATTACACACCTATGGCATTTCAGCATGCTACAGTACACGTTAACTTGAGTGTAATGCAAGTGGTGGGCTCTTGGAACCCATGTGTCCATCATTATGGCATTGCTTCCACCAGTAGCTATTGGCCACAGTAATATACATGTTTTCCATTACACAACACACACTATGATGGCTTGCATCTTGTCAGTCAGTGCTGCCCTGCACAGTTGCCAGGTATGGCCCACTACCCACAGGGACAGACTCTATTGTCCATAGCAGTTGTTCAGCTGGACATCATTACAACAAACACCTGATGGCACATATAAATCATTCCACATCATTTATCCCATTATTTTGGACCAAGTACTACAGTCAATTACATGCATATATACTTCACATACCTGTTGTGGTAATGTTGTCTCTTCTGGGTAGTTTGCTTGAAAGCATTTGTTTTGTGTTTTTTTTGCCTTTGGCTTGGCCTTTAGCTTTATTTCTTACTTTCTTTCTTTCTTGCATTCTCTCATTCTCTCTCCAGTAAATGAATTGAGCTGGTTTGAATAGATTGCAGCATGGATCTTGTAGGCGATGCACATGATCAGGTGATGGCCTCTGCACCAATCAGCGTCCTCCACTTGCTACCTGCATGCAGCATGCTGTGTAGTACTTCTAATTACCACTGTCATGGCAACCCACTACTTTAAATCCCTACATCATGTGGGCGTGGTCCCTTTACCTTTCCTGTATAGTGGACATCCTTCCTGGGAGTGGGCAGCAGTGTTACAGACAGCAGGAAGCAATACCTCTTACAAGATGACTTGCAGACTCAGGCCAGCTACATATTTGTATAAGGCTCCAGAACTACAGAGTGTGAGTAGTGTTGTTATATGCATTGTATAGCACCTGTGTTACAGGGTTTGTGTGTACGTACTAGTTTAATATGGAATGCAGTCTGTCTGCATAGCTCTCAACTGTGGTCCTATCCACATGATGGCCAGAGGTGTGCCTGTTATGATTTGTCTGTCCACCACACAGGTCTTGTGTCAGATCGATCACTGGCAGTGTGTGTGTTGACTGCTATCAGTACATGGCTACATCCATTTGTGTTTCTGACTTCATATTCCTGACTAAGGGTATGTTGCAGACTATCCTGTAACACCAGCAACTTGCTTAGTGTATAGTAACACTATTTCACATATGGGCCTGTGTTCCAGCCTCTGTCCTCCACCTACATACCAGGCTTTGTCCATATGACTTGCAGTAAGAGGTTATGTAGTAGCCTGTGATTATGTCATGCTGCCATTCCTGCCATCATTCCAGTGCTGTTGTGGCCCCCACACATATTGTGGGATTGGGTCCATATATATGTGGGCTTCATCTGCACAAAACATGTGTGCCCTTCTGCAGTCCATATATATGTGGGTTTCATCTGCACAAAACATGTGTGCCCTTCTGCAGTCCATAGATATGTGGGTTTCATCTGCACAAAACATGTGTGCCCTTCTGCAGTCCAGAGGTTAGAGTATGTAACAGTGTTATATGCCCCTGTAAGTCAGTCTATGGGGGGGGGGTTCATAGGTAGGTACTAGGCTATTAAACCTAGGGCCTATATAAGCCTAGCCAAAACGGTACCCTGGCTTTCGCAACCCAAGAAAATTATTTTCCCATGCCCCTGTCAAGCAGAGCCACAGAAGTGATCCCCGGGTGAATTTCCTATTTCCAAACCAATCATCAAGATTTTTCTTGAAGAGTGAAAATGAGGAGCTCTGTTTGACATAGATAGGTAGTCTGTTCCAGAGTATGAGAAGTCTGTGGGACAGGAATCTATCCCTCCAGCATGTTCTGTTTATTGTGGTGACAAGGTTTAGGTCCCTAGAGTGTGTAGCTTGGAGGGATTGGGATTTCTTTAAGTGGTGCATGTCCAACAGCTTTGGGTTTGACATAGCTTTGTATGTTAGGCAGAGATCTCCTCTGAGTAGGTGATATGCGACGGAGTAAAGCTGGAGTTTTTTGAGACAGTCTGCGTAGGGCATCTGTTTAAGGCCAGAAATCCTCTTTTTGAGGTATTTCTGTGGCCTTTCCAGTTGTTGTAGATGTGTGAGGTACATACCAAACAGGGCATTTTACTCTATAATGGGTCTAATGAGTGATGAGTAGAGGGGAACAATGACCTCTTTTTTTCTGGATGAGAAACCTTTTGTGATGAGGTGTGCCACGTCGAAGGATTTCCTGACCACTGTGGCGATGTGATTATCAAAGGAGAGACTACTGTCCACCTGTGTCCCAAGGTCTCTTATCACACTTTCAGTGTTAAGTAGACTACCGCCTATGTGGTAGTTCATGGGTACAGAGTTTTTACCAAAGGGGATGACAATGCACTTTTTGGCATTGAGCTTGAGGCCATGGCTTTGACACCAGGCATCTGTCGCAGTGAGGCCCTTTTGTAGGATGGTCCACATCATTAGGAGTTTCGATTATGGCTCCTAGTTTGCAGTCAACTGCGAACTTAGTTAGCCAAAGACCTTCTCTGTTAGACTGAACTTCAGAGAAGTAGATGCCAAACAGGAGAGGACCCAGGACTGAACCCTGTGGTACTCCACTTGCCTCTGGTCTGAAGTCTGATTTGGAGTCTGCTACTTTCACAGTGTGGGTTCTGTCAGTAAGTCAGTTGGCAACCAGTCTTGTGACATAGGGATTTATACCTAGTTTAGTGAGTTTATCTATAATTCCAGAGTGGGGGATGGTGTTGAATGCCTTGGCGAGATCTAGATAGGCTGTGTGAACCACATTACCCTCATCTATGGCTTTGGTGACTGCTTTTACAAACCTGAACTGTGTGAGGTCCAGAGTTTGTAAATCTCCAATGTCTTTGTTTATGAGTTCCATGATCATACATTCCATGGCCTTGCAGACCAGGCTCGTCAGGCTAATGGGGAGGTAGTTCCCGGGGTCTGTCATAGCTCCCCCTTTGTGGAGTGGGATAACCGTCATGGTGCAACATTCAATGGGCACAAAGCCTGAGGTGAGGCTATGACTGAACATGGTACTTACGTGGGGTGCCAGTTCATTCTGTAGTTCATGTAGAAGGCAGCCTGGGATGTTGTCAGGTCCCATGGATGCTGTGCTCTTGGCTTTGGAGAGTAAGGTTTTTACCTGTGCAACCGTGATTACAGGAATTTTGCATTCTTCCGGTATAGAGATGTGCCCTTTAGGGGGTGAGGGGGATAAAATTAGCACTGAACCTATCTTCCAGGATGTTGGCAATATCAGTTGGTTCTGTATATTTAGTGCCATTGTGCTGTAACTCAGAGCAGATCAGAGTGTTGCCATTGAGATTCTTGACATAGCTATAGAATGCTTTGTGGTTGTCTTTAGAATCAGTGGTGATTTTGTTTTCATAATTAGCTTTGGAGGATTTTATGAGGGATCTCAGCTTCTTACTGAGGCTGACCAGGGAGTTTCTCCAATCATGGGATTTTACTCTTTTTTGCAACAGTTTCTTTCTTCTGTTGTAGAGTTTGTTTATGGCAGAATACCATGAGATTGGCTTCCTTTTTTTGGAGGATAGCATCTTGGTTCTGTTAGGGATAGCATGATCCATGCACTCGTGCAAGTGCTTATAAAGTGCATTTGTGTAGGATTCAGCAGTCGCACCTCTATTGTCCATGTGCATGGGTGTTGTGAAGTTTGCCACTTCTGTCTTAAGAAGCGTGAAGTTGGCTTTAGAGAAATTTTTTTTACATTTGTTTCCCTAATGGGGGTGGGAGCGGAATGTCGATGTCTAGCATGATTAGCTTGTGGTTGGATCTGACCAATGAGGAATTGACCTCTGGTGTGGAACATCAGTCACCCATGTTGATAATGACCAGGTCTAGGATATTGCTGCCTCTGGTGGGGGCATAGATAAGTTGATCCAAGACATTGCAATTTATGAATTCCAGAAAACGTTGAGCAAAAGAGTTGGCACATGAGTAGTTTTCCCAATTAATACTGGGGTAGTTGAAATCACTCATTATTAGGGTGTTAGGTTGTACCCTAATATTTTCCAGTGTATCAAGAAAAGAGGAGTGGGAATCCTGGGGCATGGAGGGGGGTCTGTAGCAAGCTACAATCTGGATTGCGATCTTGCCCAGATTTAGTTGAACTTGGATAATCTCGGATGCATTATGCTGAGCAACTAGCTTGGTGCTGTGGATATCCTTAATGAATATGGGCATGACTCCACCTTTAGTGTTTCGGTCCAGGTTAGGTGGCTGAAAGGTGTGGTATGAATTATAGCCTGGTAATGCAGGGCTGCTCTCATGAGCTTTGAACCAGGTCTCTGTCACTGCACAGATGTCGATGTTCTCCATTTTAAGGAGTTCCTCGAGTGAGTGCATTTTGTGGTTTAGAGTTCTAGCATTGAGTAGCATTGGCCTCAGATTTTGCTTGCTTGTACCTGTTACGGTGGTGAATTTGTCATTTGAACCTTGCCTAACAAAAGGCACTATAGGGGTGGCAAGAGCCTTTTCCAGTATCCGGAATCCCAAAGGCGACAGGTGCAGGCCATCTCTGTCAAAGCATCGTGGTCTGTCGATCATGTCATCCCAGGCAGACAGATACTGGATTCCCTTAGAATGACACCAGAAGCTTAGCCAATTGTTGAAGTCAATCATTTTCTACTGTGGTATCATTCTGGGTGATGGCAGGATGCTCCTTAGGGTTAGGGTCATACCTGCCTGGGCTACAAGATCAGAGAGCTCCTCCATGTCTCTTTTCATGTAGTCCAAGGAGGTACATCTCAGGTCATTCACACCAACATGGACAATGACAGAGTCATATTTGTACTTGTTGTGGAGTGACCTGAGTGCGTGCGTTATGTGGCAGATCCTGGCACTCAACAGGCAGCTGACAGTAACTTTCTCCTTGTTTAGCCTGGTGAGTGGAATATCAGTGTGCCTGACTATAGGGTCATCTATGACTTGAGTGTTGGGTACGTTATGCCTTATGGGCTGTAGTTGAGTGGCACACTGAGTTTGTGGGCTATGTGTCATTTGTGTTGTGTTGGGGGGTGGAGGTTGCTTGCATTTCTGCTTTGGAGGTCTTGGTTGCACCATAAATAACCCAGGCTGTTACAACATGTGAGGGATATCAGTAGTAAGCTGCCTTAAGGTATATAGCTGTACATTACCATACATTTCACCTCGGGAACATTGCTGGCCTACTGCTTACTGCCATACAGACTGTTCTGTTTGTCAATGTGATTGTGATATTTTCAGTTATGCATTGTTATGTAAAAGATACATCCCATTGTGTCAACTTAAGTCTTTTCTCCCTAGGGATTGCGTACAGAGTGTAGTTAGAGGCTGCTGGACTATACATCTACATTACTTACTGTTGGGGTGGCCCAGTCTGTCTTTACTGTTGTACTACTTGCAGGCCTAGGCCTGCACAGCAACATATGTTATGCTTTCTGATTACTGTATTAAATGATCTGCTTGAGAATTGCATTAATCTGTTTGTATGTATTTCAAAGTATAAACAGCCATATGACATGGCATATACAAATGTGACAGTACACAAATAAAACTTTCCTATGTATGCAAACCTATGTGTGGTGTCATATCCTTTGACTTCTCTGTGGGTATATGTTTCAGGCAACAATTGTCCTTTGTATGGGTGACTCATACACTGTCCATTTGATAAGATGGCAACTGTAGGAATACTGGCTGTTCAGTATGGTGTGCACCCTCAAAATATGTAACTTCCTATACATATCTCTGTGTGTGTATGTAGTTACATATATATGTATATATATATATATATATATATATATATATATATATATATATATATATATATATATATGTATAGATATGCAAATATGTGTGTGTGTTTATGTTTATATGTATCTTTGGAATGTGTATTGCTTCCATATTGTACATTCCCTATGGTAGCCAGAATGTACTGCATGATATGTTATTGATACCATCCTGACATCATACAGGTGGGATGGATTACTGTTAACATCTTGTGCCCATGTTGTGTCTGGTCCTGGGTATGGGAATTGCAACAGTTGATATTGTATTGCAAGGCAGATCTGTTTTTCTGTGGGGGTGGGGTGTGATATCAATATTTACAAGACGTATTTAACTTGAGCCTACTCACCCCCATTAACGGTGCCTTTGGTCATATATGTATTTCTTATGTTCTCTTTTATATCTATAAATATATATCTCTATATACACACACACACACACACTCACATATATATATATATATATATATATATATATATATATATATATATAGACCAGATTACTTGTGTCCAATGTACACGTGTGCGAAATGGACAGCTATGTATGGGGCGAGATTTTTTTGGAGGGAACAGATTGCCCTTTTCTTTTTTCAGGTGAGAGTGGGATGTTTGGGAGGGATAGTAGGTATATTTGGTGAGGTAGGTTGGGTAAGATAACAGACAAGACAGCATACAGGGGCGGTGTATGACATGTGGGGGGTAAACACCTTGATGAGGATGGGTGTTTAGAAGTTGGAAGCCCATGAACCCCCTAGTGAATACAGTGGGACTGAGGGCCCCACCCATGGGCAGTCACCACTGCGCCTTCACAGCCCCGAAGGTGGCTGTGCTGGTGGCTGAGTAGGAGGGCCAGGCCGACCTTTTACTCGTGACACACGGCCCTCAAGGTGGTGTAACAGATCTCCAAACTCCCTGCGGAGCTTGCTACGCACCACGCCCTGGACCTGGCGATGGGTTACAGTGTCCTGTGCGCTCCCAGTGAGAGGGCGAGCCCCATCCCCTGAGGCAGTTCCACCCGAAGGTGGTGCAGGACCAGTGGACGAGGAGGTCCCGGGGTGGGCCGCAGACGTGCTGATGCCCGGTGGGACAGGTGGGTCCACTGAGAACGGCCTTCCCAAACGTGCTATGGTGTTTCAATTTTACAACATATGTGGGTTAGTAATAGTTGACACATTCCAGGATTAGGTATAACAGCATGCATAGATATTCCCATTTACCCAAAACACCAGATGTGGAACAGTTGGATAGCAAACAGAACACATGCATATATGGAACCACAGTGGCCATTACAACAGCATGCAGGTACATTGATGGCAGCATGCCACCAATGTGGGAGTATTTAACATGGCTCATGCATAGAAACAAATTTAAGTATTTATCAAACAATAGAACATATGTCCCAACAGTAGATGCAATGGAGCACATACCGATTGAATTGTGTATTTAGTTTATTGTTGCAGATATGGTGGGGGGGGGAAAGATGTCAGTTAACAACTAGTATATTCCTGTAGTTCTCATTACTTTCCTAGTCAGTGCTGTGATCTGTACCTTACAGGTATTACTACACTACCTTATGGTCTTAGTTTGGACAGTGGTATGGATGTAGACAACTATATACATGAACTGAGTTTTACCTGCAGTATACACCTCTTACCTGATATACCTGTGGAGGTATTGTTTGTTAACACTACCTAACTGTTTCTACACATATTCCCAGATTTCAGGTTGATGTTATGCACATACCTGCCCATCTCTTATTGCACACACTCTGGGCATGTCTTGACCACATGCAGGTGAACCGGGACATATTTTGACTATTGCCCTCTTAAACCTTTGGTGAGTTGTACAATGACAGACTTGTTTTCATTGACATTTTCCAAATATGTACACACAGTTATATGACATGAAATGCTGCCTACATGTCAGAGATTAGTCCACTGAATTGCCAGGGGGACACAGTGACACTGATATGGCAGGGGACAGGGTAATAGCCGGCAGATATGGGCCGATTAACTGGACATTCTGCACAATTCTGTACACTTGTGGGTTGTGATTCTGCATACAGCTTACTACCACTCCCAGGATTCGAACCATGGCTGTGTCTGTTAAAAATAGAACGGTGTCCATCAAAGTTGAGTGTGCTATATAGATATTGCTGTGTATCTCTTCTCTGATTTCTGTCTATAAGTCTCCTGTGGGTTTACACCCTGACCTTGTAATTACAACACTCTTATACAGGATTTCCTAGACAGTTTTATTATGTAGCACAGTGTGAGTGACAGTGATGAGTAATATCTTATTATTCAGAGCAACTACAACACTAACAATGCCATACAATACCACAGTAAACAGTACCAGTACAGGATATCAATCTTTTATTTTTATTTATTTATTTCTAGGCACAGTTTTCGTATCTGACAGACCTGTGGGGGCAATGTTTGTTAGCACTACCTGAATGTTGCTTTTTAGTCGAATTTGATCGAAAGTTTGTTTGTTTGTTTAATTTAACTGTTGAGGCTGCCCACTAAAGTGTGCTAGCCTGTGTAACTGATTTATCACTGTTTCTTCATTTTCTGTGTGTTTCTATCAAAAAAACAAAAAAACAAAAAAATAATCCTTGTTTTCCCACCTCTCCTCGACTAGTTTAGACCAGTTTACAGGCATTGCTGTATTCTGGGCTGTGGTGTAGTTCCTGTGTTGTCCATTACCTTACTTGGATAGAAGGAAGTTTCTTTGCTCACCAGTGGGAGTGGGGAGCCTTGAGCAGCCTACCTGTCCCTGTAGGAAGTGACCTCAGCACAAGAGCTGTAGAGATTGGTTGTTTTGGACCATTTCTAGCTCTTTTGTAGTTCCCTGTTTAAAATCTGCCTCTGGGCGTTTTTGCGCGGTTGTGCACATAGCGCAACGCCGGTTAAACAAGGTTAAACTTCTTCTGGCCCCGCCAAGTCTGCTCTTCAAATTTTCCCTTAAGGAAGCTCTACTCTTAGTATAATCAGACTACTCACTATATTATAAGCCTAGCACTTGTTCTCAATACTTCTCTACTAAGTAAGCACTCTCGTACTAAGTAAAGCACTACATCTACCTACCACCCCTGTGAATATCCACTTCCCTTAAAGGCACAGCACTCCCTTATACTGTTCTAGCATGTCGAGTGGTAGATTACTGGTGTCCTCTCCAGTTCAGCTGGTCAATCTGGGTATCTTGAGACAATGCTACAATTGTCTCATGTACACAGACAACCCTCTCCTTCTCCCAACAAACACAAATACATGTGAGAGATGCAACTATATAGCTAAACTGGAGGCTGAACTCTCTCAACGCAGGGCTGGCATGACCAGACAGGAGGAGATGGTAACCACACACACAACAATCCCAGTCCCACATAGACCTACCACAACTGCAAACCAAACACATAAAAACACAAAGACATACTCAGAGGCTCTAATAAAAAACTTACCAAAACAACAGAGGCTCCCAAAGCAGACATCCAAAAATCCACCACCTCAAAACAAAACACATGCAACACATACTTCAATAAATCAGTGTGTCAACCAATCACAGCCCTTAAGGCCAAACACCATGCCTGATACACTAGTAATAGGTGACTCTATAGTCAGACACACTGATGTCCCGCTGACCAGGCTGAGCAAGGAGAGGGTGACTGTGAGCTGCCTATCGGGAGCTAGGATCCGCCACATAACACACGCACTCAAGTCACTCCAAAGCAAGTACAAATATGACTCTGTCATTGTCCATGCTGGCGTGAATGACCTGAGACATACCTCCCTGGACTACATGAAAAGAGACATAGAGGAGCTCTCCGATTATGTAGCCCAGGCTGGTATGACCCTGACCCTGAGCAGCATCTTGCCCTCACCAAGAATGATGCCATAATACAAAGACAAGATGATCAGCTTTAATAATTGGCTCAAGTACTGGTGTCATTCTAAGGGGATCCAATGTCTGTCTGCCTGGGATGACATGTTGGACAAGCCACGCTGCTTCACAAGGGATGGCTTACACCTGTCACCACTGGGCTTCTGGATATTGGCTAAGGCTCTTGCCACCCCCATAGTGCCTTTTTTAGGCAAGGCTCAAAAGACAAACCCACCTCCTTAGAAAACAAAAATGGAAAAAATCTAAGGGTAATGCTGCTCAACGCCAGAAGTCTAAATCTCAAGATGCAGGCACTCGATGCACTCCTCTGCATGGAGAACATCGACGTCTGTGCAGTAACTGAAACCTGGTTCAAGGCTCCTGGGAGCACCCCAGCACTACCAGGCTATACCTCGTATCATGCTTTTCGGCCCCAAAACCTGGGCCGAACCTCAAAGGGAGGGGGAGTGTCCATATTCATCAAGGACACCCACACCTCCAGGTTAGTAGCAACACATGAAGCATCAGAGACCATACAGGTGCAACTAACCATAGGCAAAACTGCTATACAACTGGTAGCATGTTACAGACCACCCTCCCAATCTCAGGAACCCCACTCAGCCTTCCTGAAGACATTGGAGGATATGAATGTATCACAAAATACCATCATACTGGGAGACTTCAACTACCCAAACATAGATTGGGTACATTATTCTAGCCCTAATACCCTAGCCCAAAGGTTCCTGGAATTCATAAATTCAAATGCACTGGAACAACTAGTCACCTCGCACACTAGGGGAGATAATATACTAGACCTGATCATCACAAGGGGACAAAATGCTCCACACTGGAGGTATACCCCTCACTAGTGAGATCTGACCACAAACTAATCACCCTGGATATACATATCCCACCTCCACCCCCAGCACAAAAGACCACAGTGAAAAACTTCTCAAAAGCAGACTTCACTCTTCTTAAGACTGAGATGGTATCCTTTAAGCCCACTGAGCCAGTGGATACCACATTCCACAATGCCGAATCCTTCACAAATGCTTTATATGGACATCTCCAAGAATGCATGGATCATGCAATCCCAAATCAATCCAAGTCCCTCTCCACCAAAGGCAAGAGTCCTGTCTGGTGGACCTCAGCCATTAACAAACTGTATAACAAAAGAAGGAAGCTACTGCACGTCAGAGCAAAATCCCATAAAGGGAAGACATCTCTGATCAACATTAGCAGAAAACTACGTTCTCTCATAAAAACATCCAAGGCCAACTTTGAGAGAAAAATCGCTAAGGACACTAAAGATAACCACAAAGCCTTCTTCAGCTATGTTAGAAACCTGGGCGGAAACTCTCAGATATGCTCAGAGTTAGTTCACAACAACAAAAAATACACTGAACCCACAGATATTGCCAACATTCTGGCTGACAGGTTCAGTGCAAATTTCTCCCCCCCCTCACCCCCAAAAGAAGAAATACTTATCCCAGCTGAATGTAATCTCCCTGTCATCTCAGATGTCCAAGTGAGAACCGCCCTAAACAAAGCTAAAAACACAGCAACAATGGGACCTGACGGTATCCCGCGTTGTGTGCTACGTGAACTCCAAGAGGAGCTAAACCCGCACATAAAATGCTATTTAACCTTAGCCTTACTACAGGATATGTACCTGAACACTGGCATACAGCAACAGTGGTCCCACTCCACAAAGGGGGTACCCCTACAGACCCTGGGAACTACCACCCCATAAGCTTAACCAGCCTGGTCTGCAAAGCTATGGAAAGAATCATTATGGAACTCATAAACAGAGACATAGGGGACCTACAGACACTTGACCCCACCCAGTTCGGCTTTGTAAAGGGCAGATCCTGCCTTTTGAACCTGGTTGACTTTTTCGAAACAGTCACTAGAGCCATTGATGAGGGCAAAGCAGTCCATACAGCCTACCTGGACTTGGCTAAGGCCTTTGACACAATACCCCACTCAGGCATCATAGATAAGCTCAACAGCTTAAACGTAAACCCTTATGTCACTAGATGGGTTGCAAACTGGCTAAAGGACAGAACCCATAAAGTTAAAATCGCTGGAGCAATGTCAGACTCAAAGCCAGTTACAAGTGGTGTCCCACAGGGATCTGTCCTGGGACCCCTCTTGTTCGGCATTTATTTCTCAGATGTTAAAGCAAACATGGGAGGGTTGTGGCTGACAAAGTTCGCAGATGACTGCAAACTAGGCGCCATAGTCGATACACCAGCGGACACATACATCCTACAAAAAGGCCTCACAACTGGTGCCGGAGTCATGGCCTTAAACTAAATGCCAAAAAATGTATAGTCATCCCCTTTGGGAAAAACAAAGTACCCACAAATTATCACATAGACAGCAACCCACTGCGTACGGAAAAAGTAATCAGAGACCTAGGGACCCAAGTCGACAGTGACCTCTCATTTGACATCCACGTTGCCGAAGTGGTTAGAAAAACATTCTACCTTGCACACCTCATCATGAAGGGATTCACATCCAGATCCAAGGATGTCATTGTACCCCTATACTCCTCCCTCATCAGATCCATGATTGAGTACAATGCCCCATTTGGTATGTACCTCACCCGGCATTTGCAACAGCTGGAGAGACCACAAAAGTACCTCACCAAGAGGATCAAGGGTCTCCAGCATATGTCTTATTTTGCCAGACTAAAGAAACTTCAGCTCTATTCAGTAGCATACCGCCTGCTCAGAGGTGATCTCTGCCTGACGTACAAGGCCATGTCCAATCAGGATCTGATGGACATGCTCCACCTCAAAAAATCCAAATCCATCAGGACCATGAGAGCTAAAGACTTAAACCTCGGCACAAGTATGAATAGGACATGCTGGAGGGATAGATTCATAACCCAGAGGCTTCCCATGCTTTGGAACAAGATCCCAGTTCGTATTAGGCAGAGCCCCTCACTGACTCTCTTCAAGAGAAATCTTGATGAGTGGATGGGAGATCGTAAGTTTACCCCAGGGGTCACATCTGTGTCACTGCTAGACAGGGGCACAGTAAACTAATTCTATTATATAAGGGGACATTCATTGTGTCACTACTAGACAGAGGCACAGTATTCTAAATTTATTCTGTACATTTTTGTACCATTTCATGGGGTGGCAAAAGCCACATCACTATGGCTAGGCTTACAAATGCCCCAGGGCAGATAGCCTAGCACTAAACTATGAAACTATGAAACATAGTACCAGATTCCACATTAGTATTATGCACATACGTCTCACTCTGTTACTGCACACACTCAGGTCACAGCTTCACAACATGAGGATGGAGATGGGACATACTTGGCTTATTACTGTCATAAAATTTTGGGGAGTTACTAGAGTGACTATTTGTTGTTATAGATGTCTGACAATCAGTTGTATTTCTTATTTGCTGCCTAAATGTCTGGGATTATCCCACTGAATTGCCAGGGGGACAGAGTGACAGGCAGCGGATATGGGCCAATTATCTGGACATATCTGTGCAGTTGTGGGGTATGATTCTGTATACAGCCTACTACCACTCCCAGGATTCGAACCATGGCTGTATGTGTTAAAAATACAACAGTTCACGTCTCAGTTGAGTGTGCTATTTGGATTATGTTGTCTATCTTTTCACAGTTTTCTGTCTAAGTCTCTCTCAATTGGACTGTATGACTTCTTGTGATTACAACAGTCATATACAGACATTCCTACACATTTCATTTATGTAGCACAGTGTGGGTAACAGTGCTTAATACAGCAGTACTATTAAGAGATTGCAACTCTACATTACCATATGATACCAGAGTAAACACATGCAGTCCAGCAGTTAGACCTTTATTGTCAAGCTGTTATGCTTTTATTTACATACAACCTATATGAAAATCTTCCTGCCATATTCTCTGGTGTATGCAGTATATGCCTTAAACAATACAGGTTTTATATAGGCGATCCGCTCATCTGCCACTGTGAAAGACATAAGATGGATATTTAGCCATACCTATCCATAATATACATGAGCTGGCAATTAGTAAAAAGGTTGTGGACTGATACTTACACATGGCTGGGACATCCCTCGTCCTCCTAGCCTCTTGGATCCACTGATCCAAGAGATCCCTCTTTCTCCACTTCAGGTCCGCATAGTGATGCCTGACCTGCTCACCAGTTCGAGGTATGCCAGTGGCACTGGTGAGGTCACAGGCAAAATGGTCACAGGCTTCCACTTTGTATTGGGAACCCTGGTACTGGCCCTGCAGCAGTCTCTGGTCATGGTCTTTCACAAGGAGTCCTGCCATGACTCTGGACTCCTGGATGCCGCAGCGCTGCACCCAAAAGCGGACACCCTCTCCCATACCAGTCATAGTGCCTACAGGAGGAAGCTGCATCCAGTTATGAGATGTATTCCCACCTGTTGGGTTTAAATAGGGCCGATTTCCCACACTTTGCCATGATTGGACGGTTTTGAAAATGCTAAGCTATGGGCAAACCTGCTTACCTGAGATTGGCATTGCTTAAAGGGGTATACCAATGGGCAAACTTATTTAGCTGGCCTACACATTGCTTACACCTACTGAGCTGGGCTGTGCAATGCTTAGCATTGCTTAATTTTTAATTTGCATACTATTTGCTGTTTGGCATTGATTTATTATTCATTACATGTTAGATATGTGAGTGGTATCCATGATTCATGTGTATGTACACTGTATGGGGTCCTTGTGTTTATTAGGGGATTTGAACACTTTATTACAATGACACCTCACATCTGGGGTTAATGCAGTACTCCAGTTCACATATTTGTGTTATGTAGTAGGTTATACAACATAAAACTGTATACAGATTCCTTTCATGTGTTAAGTTTGATTTTCCTATAGTGAGGACCTGTCTGGTGATACCTCAATCTTATGTACTGCTGTGATGGCTTAATGGTTAACTGATGTGACTATAGTGTACAGGGTCCTGTGTTCAAGACCTGCAAAGGCTGTTTATTTTGTTTCTGGCCAAAACAGTGGCTGTTGCATACAGAGTAATTAAGGCACTTTTAAGCAGTTGTAAGTGGGTTTGGGCGACGGTAAGCAATGCTAACTTCCAGTTAAATATGCTTACAGGGAGCTAGCTTCAGTATTGCTTAACCTGTGTACGCATTGCTTATCCCCTAGCAAATGGGCTTAAACCCACTTACTACTGGTTAAATATGCTTACTCATCCTTAATAATGCTTACTCCCGCTTACCCCTGCACTAATGTAGATAGTAATGTAAAATGGTTCTTGGGAAGGTGGTGGATTTGGACACGCTATGGATTTATCATTCACTACACATTGTCCTTTGATTTGTATCCCTGATTCCTGTGTACATATACTGTATGGGGCACTTGTGATTATGTGTGGATTTTACAACATTATGACAATGACATCTCACATCTGTATTTAATGCAGTACTCCATTTCACAAATATATATTATTTAGTAGGTTATGCAACAAAAAAATATTGTTCATAAAGTGATTTGACATGGAAAATGGAATGTACTGGAGTGAGACAAGAACCAGGAATGACTGTTCATAAGGTGAATGTTTTGCCCACTACACAATTGCAGTACTGCTTCACTTGCATATATCTTGATTTTTATCCTCTTGTGCCGTTTAAGCTGCAGTAAACATAGCTAAGCAATAGGCAAACCCACGCACCTATGGTTAAATTTTATGTTTGATAAAAAAAAAAGCTTGTTTATATTGTATATTTTAACTATTGCTCTTATAAACTTGGGGGGATGTTCTTGGGGGTACGAGAACACCTATGAGCGGTCTCGCTCATTCTTATTGCTAACCTGCTGTTCTTGCTTGCAGGGCTGTGTATATTTTGAGAGCTATGCTCTCAGACACGCCCCCTGCACTCATACATGCTCCGTGTCCGTTTAGGAGCTCAGGCAGTGCGCCTTCATTACTATTCACTGCACGCTGCCATTCTGCTCCTAAATGGCTGCTTATGTTCAGAACTAAGCTAGTCCTGCATGAATGAATAGTGAATCTGGGGGAATGTTTTTCAATGGAAAATTTGTTGGAGAATATGAAAAAGAATGCATATAACCCATGGAATCTTTATGTGATAAAAGCATTTAACAGGGAAACAAAAAAAAAAGAAAGAATGAAAGAAAATTCATGTACAATTTAGAACAGAGGTGGAAAGAGAGACTTTGAAAGGACATTTGAAAACTTTATGCAAAGAAGTGCTGGGCATTACAAAAATGTATGATAAAAAGGTTTATGGACTGGTGGATGGGATTGGAAGAGAAAAAAATTATAACTATGCCAAGCATGATAAATGTGGAGGGGAATTAGAGTGTCATAAAATACTGGCGACAACCCAAAACATCTTTTTTTTTTGTGGGAACACCAGGAGATTTGATAAGTAACTGTGATAAATGAAAATATTATATCTATGGGGAAATGGGACATGATGCAAAAATGTGAACTGAAATGTTATAAATGTAATAAAATTGGATATTTATTTATGGATTGCTGAAATAAAAATAAGAGTAAGGAAAGAGAAAAAGGAGGAGAAGAAAATGAATAGAGAAGAATTTTAGCAGTAGTAGAATAGAAGAAAAAAATGTGAAAATAATAAAGAGGACATAGAAGAAGGTTTTGAAGTAAGTGATGAAGGCATAAATTGGGAGGTAGTAAAAGAAAAAAGAATGCTGTTGGTAAGAGGGCAAAAGAAAAAGAAAATTTAAAGGGATAAGTTCAAAAGAAAGCAAGAAAGGAAATGGATGAAAAAGAATATATACAGCTAATGACTGGGGATTGTGTAATGTTAAGGTATTTGACTCACAGAATTTGATTCTCACCTTTGGGAGGGTAATTGGTTGGGCTTAGAATGGCCTATTAAGAAAGCTAGCCGAGTAATTAGCTATGAACTTATGACACCATGAGTATAAAGGAAACGGAAAACTAAATTTTAGAGTGCTTTCTGTAAGTGTGGATAGTATTAAGAATATAGTAGGAAGAATAGGGATTTTGGAGTGGTGTAATACATGTGATGTAGATATAAGTATATTAGAAGGCCCAAGATTTTTAACAAATGAAGAAAGATTATAAACACAGAAACTGTGGGGAGGAAAGCTAGTCTGGAATTTAGGAAATGAGAGATATTCTGGAATAGCCATATTCTACAAAAATACAGTAAAGATATTAGATGTACCTCTAGCAAGAATGAGAGGATTAACCATTGTAGATTTCAAATGGAAAGAACAAGTGTATCGAATTATAACATATCAGATTTAGACTATGTAGTGATAAATATTTTAATAACAGGAGACTTTAATTGTGATTTAAAGGGCAAGCGGAAAAAGAAAGGAAATTATATAAGAAAAATGTTAGACGTTATAAGACATGTTAAGTTAAAACTTTGGGACAAAACTGAATGGACTTACAAAAGGGGAGTGTATAGAACTGAAATAGATTATTTTATAGTATCAGAAGGTTTAGTTATAGGAGAAGAGGAGATAACTGAAAGAGAAATTTTGTTATCATCTTGCAATATGGCTTGAGATAAAGGAAAACAAGGACTATATAAAAACAAATGAATAGTAAGGATAAATGAGAAAGCTTGGAATGAACAAGGAAAGAGATTAGTAATATAGTAATGGAAAGATCATATTACTATGAGAATATTTTATAAAAACTGGTCGAATGGTGGATGATATTTAAGGAAAAATATAAAAAATGTTTTTACAGTGGCAGTATGAGGTGTGTGGAGAAAGAAAAAGAGAATATATAACAATGCATTGGAATATTTAGAAAATAAATGATAGAAAGTACTTTGACAAAGAAAAAGAATTATATGAAACATCAAGAAAAAATACAAAAACTCTTATATAAGCAGAGATATTTTTTACAAGGAAAAAGATAAGTATTGAGTTACTTAAGCAGAGTAGTAAAGGAAGATGGTAGCATAATGAGAGAAATAAATGCAAAAAGGAGAATAACAAAGAATCCATGAAAAGATTATGAATTGTGTAGAGCAATATGTACAAAGAAACGTTTAAAATAATAAAAAAAAGAAGGCAGTGACAAAAACATGGAAAGTAAACTATTAACAAGAAAAAGAGAATAAAGAGTTGGAAAAGGAGATTTCTTTAAATGACCTAGATAAAGTATTAGCTGCAGGAACAAATGGAATAGGGTATGATGTGTATAAGGGATTGGCAAAAAATGTATATTTTTAAAAAAATTTGGATGAATGGTTAAATGATGGTTGTATGTGTAAAGAATGATGTAGTGGAATACTTATTCATATGGAAGATAGAAGAAAAAGAGACCAACACTATTGAATAATAATGATTATAACATCTTTATAAAATAATACAAAAGGGATTTGAAACTAAAAGGGAAAATGTTATGCACAATAGTGTGTGCATATATACACACACACACACACACATATATATATATATATATATATATATATATATATGGGGAGAGGTTGTCAAGAATTATTAATTATAGTTAGAGAAATTATGGATGATATTTAAAATAGAAAAGAACAAGCAAAAATCATGATAGGAGATGTTAATAAGGCATTTGATACAACCAGACATAAACTATTATGGGTAATAATGAAATAATATAATGGAAGTTAGAAATTTAGGAAATTGTGTCTGTTAGTGTATAGTAATAATAAAGTAAAAATACTTGTAAATAGTTGATTAAGTTAAGAGGTACATATGAAGAGTGGTGTAAGACAGGAATGTCCATTGAGTTGTATGCTCATTGTATTAGTTATCAATGCAATAGTATATGAAATAAATTACAAAATGAAGGAGGCATTGTATATAACACCTGAAGGGTTAAGAATTCCAGTTCTGTTAACATATGCAGATGACATTATAATAAAAACAGGCAACAAATTTTGGATAAAAGAAGTAATTTGCACAAATGATGTATCTAAAGGTGATAGGGATAACTTGAAATGAAGAAAAAAGTAAATATTTAGGTGATGTAGTAAAGATATGGGTATATATTTTATAATTAATTAAATTTCTGTGTTGCATATAAAATTTGGGAATAAAGATGTAAAAAGAATACAATGAGAAAAACAAGGATCAAATAAAACAAATGTCTTTTCTGCAGAATATGTACATTATCATTCTGAAAAGGGGCTTTCTGAACAAATTCAGTACTGTTGGGAAAAATAGCATACTTAGCAAGTGTATTTATGTTGTCAGCAGTGCTTGAAAAGGAATTATTGCAGATTTTTTAAAAAATTTATATGGGTTCTAGATTAAACCCAGTAAAAAATGGAGTTTTTATGTAAAGAGGAAAGAGGTTTAGGGTTAATCAACCCAGTGGTGTATGCTGTTTCATGAAATTTGTACAAAGTGTTAAAGTGGATAAATAAAACAAAAGATAAGAGAAAAAAATCAGAAGTTATAAATGCACGAACAAAGCAGCTGCAACCTAGAATACCAAATAAAAGTAGGTACTTTAACCTCTCCATGGGCTAAATTAAAAGCTCAACAATTAAAGACAAATGGAGTGTAATATATTCATGATTACTGTCTGTTGTGTTTTTCTTTTTTTCATAAATAATGTTCTCTTAAATTGGTTCAGTAAGTGATGAATTCTGTTGGATTAATACAAAGTTATGCTATTATGTTATTACAATAGATCTAACTGTTAGTTAAAATCCCATTCTTAAAGGAGAAGCCAATAGTGTGTAATAGGAAATGACTGCAGATACTTGGGAAGACCAAATGATAATTGTGTTTATCCCTCTGCAACACTCTTTCAGTCCTACAAGAAAATTGTAATACAAATGTAATATCACTTCTCAATACTTACCTAACCAAATTCAGGGGATAGGTGGATAGGCACAAAGGTTGACTCAAGAGAAATAGATGCCACTTTAAATTACACTTCACTTACACTAAATTCCCATTTCAGTTTTAACACAACTATCTCAATTCACAAAATAAAAGGAACACTTCCTAATAAGCATATAAAAACTGATTAAACTCGATTCATGGAACATTAATGGTCTTCAAGATAAAAAGAAGAGGAACTTAATTATGCACCTTATATATCAAAATAGATCAAACATTATTTATCTCCAAGAAACACATAATGACAAATGACCAATGGGACAATGATAGGAAAAAAACTAGATCAAACAAATAATAACAGCAGGAAACAGTACAGCATCAAAGGGAACAGCAATTATAATTAACAAAATCCTTTTTGGGAGAAATCTTAAGCTACAATTGTGATATGAATGTTAGATGGTGCTATTTCATTACTAATTATCCTCACATCAATAAACCTGTAATTTGTATAAATGTTTACGGACCATGTCATAACCAGCACTATTTTATCTATGAAATATATAACTTGCTACTAAAATTACCCAATCATTATTATATTATCAGCAGGGACTGGAACATTGTTGTCAATCCTCACAAAGATGGATCTCATAAAAATAGAAAACAATCACCTCAGACCACCATAGCATTGGAAGAGCTAATAAATAACTTCAACTTAGTAGACCCCCACTCAATGTATTACCATGACTATTCAACTAACAAATACACTTATTTTTCTTCAACTCATAAAACATGGTCAAGAATCAATTTCTTTTTTTATCTCTGATGCCCTAACAAAAACAGTCACTGAATATGAAATAGATGTCAGATCGATCTCTGACCATTCAAAAATCTCAGTCGCTATCAATAATACCGCCACAAAAAAATAACAATAAAACTTTAATTGGTCATTCAGTGCTAATCTAATAAATAATGAAGTAGTGGTACAAGAAATAATCCTCATCCTAACTAGATTACAACAAGATTTAACCATGAATGAGAGACCCTATGAAATACAGTGGGCTGCCACAAAGGTGGTAATTCAAGGGACACTTATACAGAAAGCATCCATCCTTACAACTAAAAGAAGTAGAAGAGGAACTCCTAAACAAATATACCCTTGACCTAGAAGAGGGTATGTTAAACCTGCAAAAAAAACACTCTATGCCCTCTACTTACATAATCAATCCTTTAATGAACTTAGGCTAATATACAGATATACAGCAAAAATTCCAACAACAGCAACCATGCGATAATTATACTATCCTGAGCTTAAGACAAGTCCAAAAACGTCATTCAAAGTTGTTAGAATCAAAAATATCCTTCAGTAATAAAGCAGAAGATCCAAGGTACTTCACAAACACGAAAATTTATTGTAAGAATCAATTTGATTCTAACAACTTTGAATGACGTTTTTGGACTTGTCTTAAGCTCAGGATAGTATAATTATCGCATGGTTGCTGTTGTTGGAATTTTTGCTGTTTTTCTTACATTTCGTGAGTTTCTCAACACAGCATTTACCTGGCTGGGTGTAGTTGTTCTCATTTTTATTGCCATAATATACAGATATGCTGAATGGGCCCAGTTCTGTCATAGAACATGGAATCTCAGACCTCTACATCAATAATTCAAAAAACATTTTGATTCTAAAACCCAATTCAGATGCAAAAAACCCATATGACTATAGATGTATTTCTCTTATAAACTTAGACATTAAAATACTAACATCAGTACTATCACATAGATTACAAAGAGTGTTTCCATCTTTATTCTCACAAGAGCAATTATGTTTTATGCAGTGTAGATAAGTCTGGGACAGTACCTTAACCCTAGATACAGCAATGATGCTTTGCGGAAAAGACACGCTCCCCCAGATATGCTCTAACAGTCAATGCAAGTAAAGCTTTCAACAGAATGGACCAAACTTTTCTATTCAAAATTATGCCTTATTTCAATATCCCTAAATCCTTCATAAATATAATCAAAACTATCTATAAAAATGCCTCAACCACATTATATATCAACAAAATACAGTCTCATCCTATTAAAATAACAAATGGTACCAAATAAGGATGCCCCAATCACCTTATCTCTTTAATCTCAACCTAGAGACACTCCGACTCAGAATTCCTCAAAAAACCTTCCATCACATTCCAAAAAATAAACGGAATTGACCTAAAGTTTACCACATTTGCCAATTATCTCAATATCTACTTTGAACTCCCCAACACTGATCTACATAAAATTTTAAAAACAATGGATATAATTCATTATGAAATGAACCCCTTAAAAACTTCCATATTCCACATCAACCCTTATAAGCATAATAAATCATAATTCCCTACAACGCCCATTGCAGTAATATACTCATTAAAATACCTGGGTATCAATTTTGAACACACACATAAGGACCTAATGTTAGCAAATTTAGAAGCAACATGGGGGGAAAATTAGTCAAGACATATCTAGATGGAAAATATAAATCTCTCTCCCTTATCGAAAGTAGCCATCATTAAAGTGAGCATCCTACCAAGAATCTTTTACCAATTAAATGCCATAAATCTAAATAAAACACAAGAATTAATATGATAAACTAGTGCTACCTAAGGAAAAAGGAGGTATAGGATTACCTGACTTCAAACTTTACTATGATATCATTAGTGCAAGTAGAATTATTCAAATCTCGAACCTTGACCTGGACACAAAAACCTGGTCACCAGTTTGAAATCTGATACAACCATATAAAATCACCATATAAACCTGAAAGTCCTTCCCTATATTCAACTAAAGACGAATTATCCACAAAAACTTTATCCCATGATCAAAAATAAAACTGTAATCTTTCAGAACCTATTGTCATCACTCTGCCTCGAAACAACACTTGAGTTACTACAACTATTACATCTCAATCCAAACTTGAAACTAAATAGCAAAATGATTGACCTCACAAATTATCCCCTGATCAAAGACATATCAGTCTGGAAAATAAAAAATCTTGATGGTTTAGATTTGTCAGGATTAAGAATACACTTCGGGGTAACCCGCAAATATGATTCCATGCTTAGATCAATCAAGCTACTTGTCAAGGCCAAATTCTCAAGAATAAAAATAGAGGAACATAACATTAAATTAACTCAATAAATTCTTAATACACTACTAAATAAGACTAAAATGGTGTCAAAGGCATACAAACTAATATCTGCCATTAAATTTAAATTCTCAGTTCTTTTCTTGAAATACTGGGAAGAGAAAAGTAATAGTATATCCATGGACCAAAAAAGTCAAGCACTTAAAAACCCTGTTCAAAAATTTAATATACACACAACTTATGATCAAAAAAATTTGGTTACAAAAAAAAAACCTAACCTGCCCCTTCTGCCCCAGGTAAACACAGATGTACTTCATATCTTTTGATATTCATAAACATGTCATAATTACAATATGCGCACTAATTAAGCATTTTATTGCAAAACACTGGTTAGATAAAACCAAAATTTCCTGGGAAAATTTCAAAATGATGGCAACTAAACTTATCTCATCCCACAAACTGGTAACAAAAAACCTAAACAAAAGATCATATTTTGAAACATACTGGAGCTACTTCTTAGACACTATTCTAAAAGATACTCTAGCTGTGCACTTTACAAAGTTGATGAAGACCGCTCCAATGAGGCAAAAAGACATAAGTTAGTGAAATGGGAGTAAAATTTGGAAAACTGTATATAAGTGAAAAAAATAATGACACACCAACGAAAACATTATAAAGTGGCATCTATTATGTAAATAGTTGTAGATAGTTTTCTTTTTTTTCTTTTCAAAAACATTTGTATCACATTTAGTGTTCTCCATATCTCAAGACAACAAGAGGCATATAAAAGGAGAATAATCTGAATTGCATTATTTGGAGCAACACTACGAAGTCAAGACACTGTAATCCTTACAGTAACATATTTCAGAATTGTTGATGCTCAATTTTACCTAGTATACAATATTTAGTGTAAAACTTGTTTCTATACAGTGTTTATTTCCTTTTGTGACCGTACATAGTTGTAATACTGTTCAACTAATATGTTTTAAATTCTACTTCTTATGTATTTGTCATCTTTTTCCTTAAAATATGCAAAACATTTCAAATAAACATTAAATTGGAATAAAAAGATAAGAGATTAGTAGTAAAATTCTATGAATATAAGTATGATAAATTTTGGGATAAAAGGAGAAAAAGTGTGCATAAATGAAAAATTAAAATGCTACCAAGAAAAAATATTTTTGTGGAAAATAAGTATTGATGATATAGAAAAATATATGGTATAAGAATGTAATGATAAAACATTTATATGTAAAACCAAGGGAAAATCTAACAGATGAAAAAAATTAATGTTATAAAATAAAAAGCAAATGAATGATATAATCAGAAAATAGAATGTCAAGATTTTTGTGGAGATCAGTAATAGATAAATTACCAGTAAAAGGAAATATGCCATATAAAAAGAAAACTGATACAATATGTGAAAATACGGAGCATGTATTTTTGAAATGTAAAAGAGTGCAAAAGTTATGGTGAAAACTATGCTAAGAATATTTTTTCAACGATACAAAAGAAGTGGATAAAATAAACATGGATATGATTAAATATGGATATTGTAAGAATAGAAGTAAATAATACATTAAAAGAATAAATAAGTTATTTTATGTTGTATGGGTTATATGGAATGAAAGAATAAATTAAATTATGTTTAATAGTAAATGGATTTTAGCAACAATATTAAGTAAAATCAGATGGGGGTTATGGAGAAAGGAGTGGAGGTCAAATAGGGATGAAAATTTAGTATGATTGTAAAAGAAATTATGAATATGTGTAAATATATTTGCATATCTGTATATCTGTACATTTGTAAATATTTGTAAATATGTTGTAAGTAAAAGTACTCTTTTTAACAGGTGCTGTGGGATGTTGTGCATCCACCTGAGCTACCACCAGCTCAAGCAGATGGGACCTGATTTAACATCTCATCCAAAGGGCAACACTTAGAGTACAGCATCCTGTTATGATACAGTGCAGTGTTGGGAATTGATCTTATTGATATGGGAATAGAACCCATAACATTCTGCTCCAAAGCAAAGTGTGTTACCTGTTATGCCACTGACCCTGATTGTGAACCAGCAATGTATGAAACTATGTAACTGACATTAACAGACTGCAATCTTCAGTGACTTAAAAAAAAATGAGGCCGCCTTTGGCCTGGTAGTTGGTGTAGAGGATTAAAGCTCTTGTCTCCCAAAGGTTTAGGGTTTGACTCTGAGCAAAATAATTTAACTAGACAGTACTCGTAACTAGGACATTTTCACAAACACACACACATGCACAGACTAATGCAATACACTCACTGATTTCTGTGAAGAAAGTTTCTTTGCAGACTGGTACTCAAAACCTCAGTTCTGTTGCTGTCCCTTAGTTTCAGTCTTCATATTTGTGAGCATCAGGTTCTGGGGCACCCTACTCGGGTTTATTTCATGGTATGGTATTCAAAACTTGCTCTGAAGCTATGGTTGTCTTTTAGCTTCTCTCTGCACTTTTCTGTATGTACATAGGAGCGGACACGTGGCTGGACACTCTACTCAAATCTCTCACGTACAAGCTGATGCTCATCCTGTTACTTTTTTAAAGCAGGCAGAATATTAAAATCATTTATTTTTACAGAGAAAGTTTTTTTTTATTTTATTTTATTTTGTAAGCCAGCATGAGCCCCCAGTCACCACCTGGACCTAGGCAACTGTCTGGACTACTCAGTGCTAGTTCAGGGTCTGTCCAGTTACAACTATCCCAGCAGTGTGCACAGTTTAAAGTTTTCTCAGTTTAAAGCACATAGTAAAAAGTAAAAAATAAAAAAAAAAACAGCTGTAGATTTGACCATTTAGTGCTAGACTACCAGAAATGGCAACAATAAATGCACTCTGACTACACAGGCAACTAGTGTTTTAAATTAGGCACCCATACCTGGCTTGAGTAAGTTAGGAGTAAACAATGCAAACAGTGATTTAAGTAGAAAAAGTGGTCAAAACAACAGCAATTCAACAAAATTAGTTAAATGAATTTAAGGGCACTACAAATCATTTCCATTAAACCCGGCACCTTTATTGAAGTTGACAATCATCAACAAGGTCTGTCCAGCATCTACTTGCTTGCAGACTGCATAGAATTATGCCTTCTGAAACTTATTTCTTGTTATTTAACTTAGTAGTCAGAGTAATTCTAAGAATTTGTAAACGACTAAAGTGCAACCCCTATAGTATGCAACAGGAAAAGTACTGATAATAGTACTGTCTTTATTGTAGTGTGATACATCTGTCATCTTTTCAGAAAAAAAAATATCATACATTTTTCCAAAATTGGGATGTTCTTCAGGCTTTAAACTAACCTGCTCTGCAATGTTTACTTATCATTTGCACAAGCCATACCACTTATGATAGTTCTGTCGTTTTTAATTTCTCCCAAGTCTTTTGGGTTTCTAATACCATGATGGGAATGGACCCCATTCCTAAGTCAAAGTATGATTAAAGTTCATGAAATTAGTATTGTTTCACTCTTTGCAGCACCCGCATTGTGCCCAGTAATGACTCCTTCTGCAATTCGTACGGTGTTACATGAATTGGTAACATATCTAAATGTTGTTGTTGTTGTTGTGTCTTTCGGCTTTTCCCGGTTAGGGGTCGCCACAGCGGAACTCCGGTCCGCTAATGATTGGCAGTAGATTTTTACATGCCGACTTGCCGGGCCTGACGCACAACCTTCAATGAAGGAACGCCCATTCACGCATGTTGCCACACAGAAGACACTCTAACTGAGAATCGAACGGGGCAACGTCTTACTGTGAGGCGACAATACGATTGTAAATTCTTTTTTATACAACCCGTTGCTCCTACTACTATTGGAACTGTCTGGGTATCTTTCTTCCACATGGTTCTCGTTTCTGCCTGCATATCCAGGTATTTTATGACTTTGTATCTCTCTGTACGCTAGACACTGTAGTCAATGGGTCTGGCGATTTCAGTGATTAAAGCATTTTTTGTCTTCTTTTCTTGGACCACTATATCCAGTTTTCTAGCATCTATCTTTTGGACTGTTGGTATTGGATGATCCCATGTGATATAAACATCATTTTCTATGATTCTTTGTGGCTCATGTTTCCAGTGTTTTTCAGCCACTTTGATACCATAATGTTTGCTTAATCTCTAGTGTAACAGTATCGCCACATTATTATGCCTTTCAGTATACAGTCCCTCTGCCATTAGTGCGTTGCAACCAGCAACAAGGTGTGTGACTGTTTCCAATTCGGTTTTACAAAACCTACATATGTCTGTTTCTCCCACATGTTCAATGAACTTTGTAAACCAGCGTGTACATAGCCCACTGTCTTGGACTGCTATGTGTATGCTGCTGTTGCCGTACATAACACTTTCAAGACCATGGATGTTACATAATTTGCAGTCATCTTCTCTTGCTTGCAAGTCGGAATTTTCCAGAATCCTCTTTGCAGAATAGTTTTATAGTCTTCTCAAGATAAGAAGCTGTCTGTAATTTACAGTTTCAACCAAAGTACATTTCCTTTTGGTAGCTCTTCCCCTCTAAGCTGATTATCAGTTTACTGAGTAACCCAGCACTCCTGCCTTAGTTCTGTTGGGAGTCAGACTGATTGTTATCTGTTGTACAAAAACAAAAATATAAACTCAGTTTTTTCTCAAGTTTTTATAAGATGTAGAGTAAGATCCTAAATCTGTAGTGATCTGCACAAAGTAAACTGCTTAAATTCTCCCTGCATTGTTTTTTTTCTTTCTGTATGTGTGGTTTTCCATAAACTGATTCCACATTGCACTTGAATTCTCCATTCTATCCTCCCTTTACTGTGTAACATGATTCTTCATTTCATGAGGTTTTAATTATCTGTTGGTATTTGAGCTATATACTGCTTCTGACTTCAGTGAGATGCATACTGCTGTGGATAATTTTAATTTTATATTTCTACATTATTGGCCTTTATTTTCCGTACAGCTGTCTAAATCTATCAAATATGATACATGAAGTCAGATTGTCATCCTTGTTTTGTTTTATTGTCTTTGGGTGACACCAATATGAGATTGCTGATACATACCATGGGGTCATGTGAGGTTATTCATAAGCAAAAGTATAAATGCTCTCCCGTATGATAGGGTTAGGGGTTATGGATTCCAGGACATGAATGTTCCATTCTGATTTCATCAGCTGCATTAATGTAAATCTCTGCAGTAGTTGTTGTAGCCTCAGCTACTCCAAAAAATCTGAACCATCTCTGCTGAAGTACAGCTTGTCTGATTCACATGATTTGAAAAAAAAACACCACTGGCATCTGTAAATTTTTTCCTTTGTTTATGCACTGTGTTTACAACTGACCATTAAGATTCTTTTTTTTTTGTCTACTTTCTCATGGCAAGCCTTGGCTATTAACAATCTTTCCACGATTACAGTGGGTCTTGCTAATTCTCCTGTCACCAGATCTTCCACATTCGTTTCAGCTTAAATTCTCCACATCCTCAGCATCCCACTAGACAAGTCATGTAGTACTCAGTGTAGCGCACATGTTTAGGTAAACACATTTTTTCTTCATATTAACCCCGTATGATATTGGTCTGTCTACCCACTTGCTAATGCACTTCAAGTATTTGTTGAGCTCTGAATTTGCCTGTCTGATACATTTGCTTAGCATACTTCTCTTAGCTCCTGCAGTTATGTCCAGCTAGTACAGTGGATAATGCCTTTGCCTGATATTTCCAGGGCCTGATGGTCAGTTTTGTCAACTAGATGGTATGTGGGTGGAGTTTGTCTGTTCTCGCTCTGTCTGCAAGGACCCCACCCACAATGGCATGCAGTTTTGGTTTGCTAAGCTGTCCCCGTGGTATTCATAATGCAGCTGTTCATCTCACATCACCACTGTAAACGATCTGTTGGATCAATGGGATTTAACTCAGCTAACAGTAATTCATTAGCAGTCAATAACATTTTACCCCTTTACTTACCCAACTTCGTCTACAGAAGGCAGACAGTTGTCATCTCTGATTTTCCTTTACACTGTGCCTGCTGGGTACTTTTTCTTTTCTACTCCATTTCTATAAATAGTTAATCCCCTGCACAATTCCCTTGACCAACCACCCTTATATCTGTCTTAGTCATTTCCTCCATTACTTAGATCTTTCTCACTTCCCTTCTTTAGATTCCTGCAAGGGTCTAGTCAGTAGACAGCATGTTTGCCTGAGCTTTGCTGTCCCCTTAACAGATGTGTGTACTGTGGTCATACTCCTTGTGACTCTCACCTGCACTCCTTCAATTACTCTTCAGGTGGAATATCTGACAACACTTCAGAATAAGGAGCACGCATACTAGACCTTCTTCTAGTCATTCCTTACCTGCACTCCTCTCTCAATTCTTCTTCTTATCTTCCACTAATTCCCATCCTCCTTAAAGAATTCTTCTCCATTCTTTCTTTGTCTGCATTCCTGTTTCACCTCTACTTCTCTTGCCGTCCCTTTACTCACCTCACTCCTCCATTACATTTTCACAAAGACTTCCTATCTACTACCTGCTACTCACCCTTCACTTCTCCCAGAATGTATGTCTGATTCCTTCCTTCCTTCCTAGTGGAAAACTAATTGCCTAAGGCAACATCTGTAGAAGCACGGCCACCTTCATGTTCATAGAATCCCATCTCTAGTATCTTATTTGCTGTTTAGGTTTCAAGTTACATTTTAATTCCTTGACAACCGAAGGAGGCAGCCTTTCAAGTCTGCCCTTGAAGTGCATTACATACGCTGCCTCCTTTCAGTCCCTCCCTTCTCTCCCCTTTTCACCTCCTTTTCCAGTCTTCCTTAAATACCTCCAGGGACTTCTTTCTTTCTCAGGATAAATTACTTAAAGGATTACTGCACAAGTTATGGACCACACATGATAGATTGGCATTCTGTTTAGTTTACGTTTAAAGCCTGCAAAGATGGCTGCAAGTCTCCAACAAATGTAATGAGCTTCTGAAAATGCTGTAATCCTGTCCTTTATTACAAATACTGTCATATGAATTTCAATACCCAAGGTTTATATGTTATCTAGTTATGTAAATATTTCTGCATGGCAACAACAAAAAGGCTTTCAATGGTGGTAATTCTTTAACAGTATGCTTTTTAAAGCTTACTTGCATCTTACAATCTCAGACAAGCTTACCTGATGGTCATTAAAGCATTGCTACTTAAACACAGAGCAACAGGCACTGCAACAACATGCATTTTCTGAATAATAATAATAAGCATAAATCAACAGTATAAAAATATGACAGAAAACTAGAACATTCTTCAAAGTCAAGGACAGATGAAAAGCCACTGTAGTACTTGTGTCTTTCTTGGATGGGGGAATACTCTGCACACTTACACTGCATAACTGCTCTTTGCCTTGCTTGGAAACATCTAGAGTCGTCACTACATGGGGAAGTGGGGTGCAACAAGTATGCCACAATTTGAAATGTCTCTGGCTGACGGTGATGGCCCTGACACATTTGTCATACTCTCAACCTCAGAGCAAGAAATCTGGACAAAGCCATAAATAAAAGTGGGACAAAGGCCCAAAAATAAGGACAATTTTTAAATATTGCTCTTAGAGGGATAGGGCTTTTAGCCTATCTGGGTAAGGTAGATTTTTGAGTCCCTGGATTCTCTTGGTGAGGAACCTCTGTGGTCTCTCCAGCTGCTGCATGTGCTTTCCGAGGTACATGCCAAAAGAGGACTTGTACTCAATAACAAGCCTTATAAGGGAAGAATACAGGGATGTTATGACCTCCTTGTCCCTGGATGAGATACACTTACTTATGACATGGGCCATGTAGAAAGCTTTCCGTACAACATAAGCAACATGGTGGTCAAAAGTCAGGTTGCTATCAATCTGTGTGCCCAAAAGAGCAGACACATTTTTACAAATTGTTCTGTCTTTGTTCACCGCATTACTATTGATACCTTTGACAAGGACCTGCCAGTGAATGCAGTATTTTATTTATAACCCAAGCCAAAACTCCCTACTTTTCAAACACTCCCTAATGCAACACAACATGAATATTCATGACTGCCCTTATTTATCAGGAAACACTACTGTAGCTGAAAATTAACCTTGGTCAGATTGTAAAACTTGGGTTTAGAAATATATATTCATGACTACAAAACAGAGCATATTATTAATTTGATGGAAAATGCTCATGTGTTAGTGAAACATCTGAATCAGCAACACACTATACATGTGGCAAGACAATGCACCTAAAATAATTTTAAGAGCACTCTTAATGCAATATCACCTCAAACCTGTCCAAGGAAAAGGATGGATACAGGGCATTGCATGAATATGGATGCATTCCTGGGATGCTCCATTTGCTAAAAAGGTGTAAACATTTTTAAAAAGTTAATTAAATGAGATTATGAGTATATAGAAAGGCATATGTGTTGAATGATTAGTGACGGAAGACAGAGTGTGTTCTGGAAGTAGAATATTTTGAGGGGGAACTAATTAAAGAGTTCAAGTAGAATCTACTAGATTTTCATTATTTTTCACCCAAATAGCCTAAAAAGGGGGTAAGGCTACATATGTGAGAAGACTATGGACTGAAGCCAACACAAACTGAGCTCTGGAATCCAATCGGAATATTTGAAGTGTACATAAAAACAATGGAAATGGACACTCTTGAGGACAATGAATGCCATGCAAGTATGCAAACACAGGTAAACAAACAGAAGCTATGTACTTCCAAAATTCAAAGACAAGTTTCACAGCACAGTATGTACAAACAAGACATTAAGTTACAGTAATATTGTCCAGCTGTACCCAGAAGTGGGTCACACACACGAGATGACCACTACTGCAAACGTACACTGCTTATGACAGTGGACTTGAACCAGCTACAGAACACACCTCACCAGCATTACCCACTTGTCCATCCATATTAACACTATCTCCAGTAGTACTTGGTGTGTTGCACAAAAGTAAGCAGTACTACTCCAGTGCACTGCTGACAGTGAGTTTATTGCAAACAGTGCCCTGTGCTACTACCTGCAGTAAGTGTGTTATAATGACTGCTCAATATGCAGCTCATATAAAGTCACCAAGCATACCTATCAAATCTACTGCCATACTAACTATACTACTAAAACTGTCATTCAAGCTGCCCATGAATAAATCCACTTATGTGAGAAGCATTTAATCACACTCCTAAAAACATAACCTGCATAGACAGGCAGAAAACATGGGAAAAATACAATAAACACGATGGATGCTCTGTATGTTCTAACTGCACTACTCTACCTATTTGTGGCTGTACTGTGCATAACTGGCACCTCTGCAATATGATGTTAAACATATACCCCCCCAAGTCCTGCAGTACTAATTAACCAGTCAGGACTTGTGCTTCTGAACTCCAGACCACGCATCTATGTATCTGGCAATTAAACAGTACTGTGCTTACAACCCCACTATACAGCATTCAAACCCATTACATAATAGTAATAATAATAATAACAACAATAATATTAACAACAACAACAAATAGTGAATGATCCACATGACAAAGTAATGACAAATTGTTGTTTGCAAGGTACCCACCGTATAGCAAATAGTTATTGCAGGTCAGCTATGGCATTACTGCCACAGAGAGTGCAGTGTGCAGACATGTCTGATGAACAGTGTTGATGAACAAGTGTGATGCAGGAAAGCAGTGTTTCTGCTTTACTTCAGACAGCAGACTGAACACTGCTGGCAACATACTTCCCATATGTAGCACAACTGACCAAGGTCTGTGATTTTCGAACAGAATAAATTGAAAACTGCTAGCAACAAACCTATGGCTAAACAAGTCAGTAGTGTCTGCAACAGACTTATAGACAGAATGAATGTGCAACGTTGACACTACATTTTCTACCTGCAGCCTGACCAAGCAATGATAGTAATTAGCCATGCTGCTATTTATAAATAATTTTCTGTGCAGAACTCTTATTAGGGCAGCCCAATGTTAGTCTTACAGTTATGTGAGATGATCCACTCTGACTGTCTTATCTTATGTGCTGTTAGAATTGCGAGAACCTTGTGTGTTTCAGCGTGCTACATATTCTTTATATGATTCACATCAAAGTTGCCTTGCCAGTATAATCATAAACTCAGAGGTCAGTGTGAAGGGCAGTTGTGTTCAGAACTATGTAGGTAGTTTTCCAGCTCATGGTCCAAGTTTTCTTCTTTCGTTCAGAAACAGAAATTATCAGTCTGCTATAATACTACTGAATAGCACCACTTTAACTATAAGGTATTTTAATGGACCAAATAAGCCAGTTTATACTCATAATGCATATCCGATAACTAGAGGAACAATGTTTTCCACTGAAGGAATACATGGTACAGTACATCTAGCAGCAGAGTCCATCAGTTTACTCATTCAAATGAAGTTTAGGCACTTGTAACATCTGAGGACAGCAACCAGTGTAGGCCAGTGAACATGATCTTGCAGTGATCAACATTTACGTTCAGACTTGCAATAATCTACAACTCTCAAGTCCAAAACAGAAGCAATCTTCCATGTGCATGGCCCATTCAAAGATTAAACCACATGCAGTCTATTAATCTCATCTACAGAAACAGCAAACAAATAACAATCAGTATTTTATTAGACCACCCTTTGCGTTCTGGAAAAAGTGTTTTGTTTCATTATCAAACCACTACCATTGCCACTCCAGAATGCTGATGGAAACACTAAATAGCTTCACATATGTTTACTACAACAGAAAAACTTAATGATTTTAATGATTTTTTTTGTTGTTATTACTTGTGATCAATCTACCTAAACTATTATAAGAAGGTCATCATGAGGCTATTTCTACACTTCTCTCTGTATGCATACTCAAGTTTTAGGCATCTTCACATGTTACAGATAACAGACCCTCCTCCAGTCAAAAGTATCACACCTTACTAATGCTTCCAAACTCGTATGAATTTTATTTTCTTTCATTCTGACATGGCATCACAATGTAATGAAATTTAAGGCCATAAGAAACAGATGGGTGGCAGCAAAACAACCATGACAGGAAAGACGGCAAAATGAACTAACAGTGCACTCCCTTAAGAAAAACACTTGCGTCTACAACTTAGAAGAATGCACTAGCAATGAGCACACCCAACCAGCTAGTCCAAAGTAATTGTCCCAATAAATAAAAAAAAATGCGTCCCAAACAGTTTAAGACTTTACAAAATAACTTAGTTGATCCAACTAATGCTTCTTGCTGCCAGTTATCCATGCTCTACAACTAACCTGCATATTACTAGCTTCTGATTTTTAAGCCACCACTGTGATTTCTGCCACTCAAACATTGCAGCTGAACCCCACACCTAGGATTCCCTCTGGTGTATCTGTCCTCTGGTGTACTCAGTCATGCCGATATGACCTCTAGTTAGGGTTAACAGAACATGACCACTTTACTAGTACAGGTCATACAGGTACAAAACAGTACTACTCACTGGGACGCAGGAGGCTTGTAGCTGAGCACAAACTGAGAAATTCAGCCTTCCAGCACTCTCTCTATTAGTAGCCCTACCCTGACCTGCCAGATTTTATATTTCTATTTCTGAGTACTAAAGTGACAGGAAATTACAAATGAGCAAGTCCAACTTACCTATGGCAACCTAAAGAGAATGCCTTTCATTTCTTCAGCTAACAATAGGCAGCTCCTTTAGGAGTTGGATAATTTTCCCTGAGCTTTCTGAACTTTGTCAAATGGGTAGTTAAAGTAACATTGCCACATAATCAGTACCAAGCAACTACTCTGAGAATGACCCAAAGTACTGTGCTTACTGACTGTTTCTCACTCTCTTTTTTGGAAAGAGAGCGAGAACCAATCAGTAGCCATCCAGCCGTCCATGTCACATACGTGACTGCGGACGTGGCAGTCGGATCCCCTTCCACTTTAATGTGCGGTTAAACTGCGTAGACTTCTGGGTATCACACTGATGCCTTCTCTCCTTAATCTGGACTGTTTTTACAGCAGTCCAATTTACAGTCAGAAACTATTTTTTTTTTAAAAACCCGGAACTCGATGAGCACATGCAGTTCGAGTTTCAGGACATTGCGTATCAGTTGGACTCGCAGCTACGTGAAATAAATAGTTTATAAAATAAATATTTTATTTTTTTAAATGTTCTTCACAGCTGGGGGGGGGGCTGCAGTCTTGCAGCCCGATGGCACGAGCTACCACTGAAATGACAGCTCATTTGTCTTTGAACCCATATTGATGAAACCCTGGAGATTTTTTGTCTTCTAGTGAAATCAGTTACCCTTTCCTTTTAGAGACTCTCTGTGACCTTCCGTGCTACTCCACCTTTGCTAATATGCCTGTAGTTCCAAATAGTTTTTCTGCTTTCCCTTACACAATAGTACAGTTGTTGACATCTTCAAGTTCTCACCACTTCTGCGGTAGTCATTGATTTTGAATATCTCCAGTTCAGGATCTGTAGGTATATTGGCCATACTACTGGGATTGCTGGACACATCCCATCTTGTCCCTTTGGTCTTTCCCTTTTTACTTAGGGCAACCATTCCCCTGTCCAGCTCTTTCTAATCTTTCTTCTTGCCCATCCACCACTCTCACCACTTTACCTGCTTCCATCCTTGAATGACACCCTTCCTTTCTCTTCTGAATTGGAATATTAATTTAATATATGTGTTTATTCCCTACTTTTGTTTTCTTCCTTCCATGGTTACTCAGCTTTGCAAGGTCTGTAACTTTCCTTCTTCTTTTCTGGTATACAGCTGAAATACCTTTTCTTCTTTCATGAACCCTTGTGCCAGCTCTCTTTAAACTTGTTTTCTTGTTGCCCCCACCTTCTTTTGTATCATTTTGGCTGTCTGCTTGTACTGTGCCCCCCCTGCCTTCACAACCCCTCCTTTCTACTTCTTATATGCAGTCTTTTGACCTACTGTGTGTGTGTGTGTGTGTGTGTGTGTGTGTGTGTGTGTGTGTGTGTGTGTGTGTGTGTGTGTGTGTCTGTGTCTGTGTCTGTGTCTGTGTCTGTGTGTGTGTATATATATATATATATATATATAAAAACAAAACACACACAAGCAAATATATGTACAGACACAAAAAAATACATGTATATGTATATGTATACACATACCCACACACACAAATAATATATTGCTGAATGAATACACACACACGTGTAGAAATACAAAATAATTCTTCCTTCTTTAAACTTCAGTTATTCACTTCCGGGTAGTATAAATACATATATAATTTTTCTGGGTTAGTTCAGAAGTTAAAAGAGTAAATCCTAAACTCCATCAAATGCTGCCAATTGAAGCATTTGATTCCTTTGTTGACTTTCTGAAGAACATCCTCCATCCACAGATCTTACTAGGCAAGTGGGAAACAGCAGTAGATTGCCAGAGCTTTCTTCCACATCACACACAAACACCTATGAACTTACAGAAACCGATGCAGACTAATAATCTAATGTAACATTCTCAAAAATATTGTACAGTTACAGTAAACTAGTAAATAAATGTACTGAATTCACTGTTATTTAGTCCACAGCATAAAAAGATCTGAATTCCAAAGCAATATTCGTAGACCAAAAATGTAGAATGAACTTGAACAAGTTCTTAATATGTAATTCATTTAAAGGGTAAGTAAAACCAAAATAAGAGGACTAAAATCATGTTCATTGTCATAAATTTACTAAAATTGTAAACTAACCTTAAATCAAAATTTAATTGCATAGTCTGCCCCTCTAAATTACTGTATAGCTGGTTTCTCTGTAAGACATTAAACATTAACTGTTCACCAAGAATTGTAAGCAAATGTAAACTGACAAATTCTTAATAAATGATTCAGAAGTAATCAAATTTCCCTAACATAATTTAAAACAAAACTTTATGTCAAGTCCTCTGGTTTCCTTCCATTTTCTTTAGAAATACCATCAAGTGAATTAGTGATCTCCCACATTACCCGTGGGTGTGCCGGCAGAGAGTATGTACCCTGCTATAGACCAGCGTCCTGTCCAGGATTTGCTCTCTAGCTTAAGCCTATTGTTTGCTGGGATATGCTGTGGCTCCCCCAACACCACCACAACCCTAAACAGGATAAAGTGGGAATCAGAGAATTAATAAAATTTGCAAGTGAGATAATGAAGAAACTTCTTTCATCCAAAGTTATAGAACAAGGCAGCTCAGCTCTCCTTTCCTTTCTGCCACTCAGGTTAGATTTATAGGGTCATAGGTAAGTACTAGGCCAGCTGCCCTTGTGGGCAAGTTTAAACCTAGCCAATTTCCTTTCCAAACATAAGAATCAAACCCTGTACCTTGTGTCTATGAGCTAAACACCTTATCCATTATACCAAATGAGGACAAACTCACTTTGTCTTGCTTTATCGAGAAGGTCCTGTATCCACTGCCTTAAATCTCTCTTTTCTTTACCACTGCAGCGCTGCTGTGAAAGACAGGTCAAGATCAAGAAGACTGCCCTAGCTTTAATGTTGATTCGGATTGCTACGAGTCTGTTAGACTTTTCAATGATGTTAATGGAAACTTTTTTTTTCCACACAGCAGGTTCCATGCTTTTAGATTCCACCTTGCATACATGAGAGGACATATGCAGGTGTCATGTTCCACATACCAGACAGCTGCATGCCAACTGCTGCCATTTGTTCAAGTACAAACTAAAGGCAAAATTTTAATCAGTCACTCATCTCTTCTACAACTAGACCAAAAGACAAAGCTTAGATAGCCAATAATCATACAAGACCACCAGAGAGGCTGAAAAGAGCATCTGTTATTTAGCATACAGCATTCCACCGGAGTATTTATGCACCTTTAGTGATGAAATATGTTGATGTTTATAAAACCAAATAATAAAAATTATTGAAGCTGTAAGATAATATGGTAAAACTAAACATAAAAATGTGGACAATTAATCAGACCTTTAAGGTTTGGTTAAAAAAAATTACTGCATGTATTTCTGGTTTACGATCTAACCTCTAATTATGTTTCCATACATCTGTGTATCTTCCAGGTAACTTCCTTCAAATGCATATATCTGTCTTTCCAGGTTTGCCAGCATTTCTGCAAGTTCCTGATTCTTTGACTTGAATTTATGGCTATTTCCTAGTTGTATAGATTTGGTCAACATTTTCTACATCCGTAATGATACTTTACTTTAAAAATTATCATCTGCTTTATTTATTCTATTCTGTTTACTAATGTTAATTTTCAATCCTTAATGCCTTCAGTTTTGTCTTCAGTTATTAACTATGTTCACCTTTTGTCTGACTGCTGCTGTCTGAAGTTCCAGATGAAAGTGCCTTTTATGAGTTCAGGGCAGCTGGCATCCCTTTTAAATGAAGTTTTGTTTCCCGACTTCCTTTATACTGTCCACAGGCACCATGTCTTTAGCAAAACTCTTCTTGTCTGTGCACAGAAACATGCTAATGGCTTCTACTCCTGCACCTTGTAGGTCCTGCACTGCCACCTGCTGGTTACATTGTTTGATTGCATGCAATTGTCCTTAATCCCTTAAGAAACAAAATAATGTGAAACAATTGTTCTGACTTTTCCAATCTTTTGGTATTCATTCCTATTCCCAGATCTGAATTACTGGTAGAGAGTATTGCATTGAATTACTGCTGCATTAGAGAAGTATCAGGTGTGTGTGTGTGTGTGTGTGTGTGTGTGTGTGTGTGTGTGTGTGTGTGTGTGTGTGTGTGTGTGTGTGTGTGTGTGTCTGTGTGTGTGTGTGTCAACATCTTGTCTTATTTTGTCACCTCACTGTTGACCATTTCTTCCCCTCCCTGCCCCAGCACCAGAGATATTTAGAATGGAAAAGATGCGAACGGGGAAACGAGGCCTTCCCTGTTAGCTGACAAGCACAGTTAAGTGCTTGCTATGCCATCCCCCATGCAGTTTTTCTTTCTCTACATGAAGGGTACACGGATGGAGTGCATTCACTCTTTACTTGGATTTTACCCCTGAACCTCTGTAGTTATGCACTTGTTAGTCTTCTATAGAGGATACTGCTATGTTGAGACAAAACCGCCTCCCCAAGGATATGCAAATAGCTGCCATCCACTCTCTTCCACCACTCTGCAGCAGGCTTCTTCAATAACTGAACTGCTAATTCAATTCAGGTCATTGTGGTTACACTTAACGCTCCATCTGTCTGTGCCATGGAGTTAGCAGAGGTACCCATGATTCATACCAGTGCATCTACTCTCATCTTCACCAAAAAGCAACTCAAAACATAATGTTAAGAAAACAAACACCATAAATTAGACATATGATGGGGTACATTGTTAGAAAATAATTTTCCTATGATTTTGGCTTCAGGTGTATTAAAAACCAAAATCAGTGACCTACTGTATTTTCATTCATAGCTATTTTTGTTAACTGCTAGTATTATAGATTGATGTGTAATGCAGAAGCTGTTCAAAGATCATATACAGATTCAGTTACTAAACTTGTAGGAAGAATTTCTCTGTCCTGTGCTGGAACCAGAACTGTATGAACAATACCCACAGTTGTGCCTGCCTGTGTTTCACAGTTTCATATTTAAATTGAATATGTTAAGTGATATACTTAAACAAGAACTGCATACTGCCAGGCAGTCACTGTAGCTTACATTCTGGACCTGCACCAAAAAGCTAGTTTTTTTTTGGAGGTTGTACAAAGCTTTATGTAGTGATTAGTGGGAGATTAAAAGGCAAAAATTGTTATATCCAAAGGAAGAAAAGGGGCTGCAAAGTTTAATTCTGGGGCGCGCTTGGTGGAGATTAATTAGGGCATTTAACTTTATTTTTAATACAATTGAATTAATCCCATAAAAATTAGTGATCTCGGAGGAGTCAGTTGTCAGCTTCTGTCAGGATCTTTTTGCCATAATTTATTAAAATGCTGCTTTTATCTTGTCTTGCCTGTGTCATATTTTATGGATTTTTTCATAAACACTGGGTGTACTTCATAAATGTCTCAATTTTCTAGTCTATTAACATTACTTCAAAAGCAATTGATAAAAGAGTAGGGCATGCATGAAATAATACACCAGTAATGGGATGTGCTAGAGGCAAGAACAGTGGGGTAGAGGCTTCACAGCTTGTGTGCAGAAACAATGAAAGGATATTTTATTCAGTGTAATAAAGAAGTGAATGATATTTTTTTTGTAATAGGAAGAAAAGGGATCGCATGTAATTGGCAGGTGAAAAATTGGTTATGTACATTGAAATGCCATGTTGTGAACATTATCACTGGAGAGGGATTGCTAGCTCATTAACACCAGGGATGAGTGATTAGCAGTCCAAACTGTGAGGCAGTACTTTCTTCTTTTGGTTGATGAACTTAAGAGAGCTGCTATATGTACTGTTTGGTGGTGGTGAAGTAAAGTAGTCAACTGTTCATTTCATCTGCCCAGGAGTAAAGTTCATTAGCCAAGGTTTGCTAGATACTTGAACTAGAATTGCACTTTTTGAAAGTAATACAGGAAAAATCCTTCTGTGTGCTGTTGTTACAGTGGCTTTTATCAAAACTAAACAGCATAGTTCATTTAAATGCAGTAAGCATTAGGCCTGCACATATTTGAATCTTAGTAGTTCCTTTTTTATTCTGTGTATCCCATAATAGTCCACCTGTTTGTTATCTGTACTAAGTTGCTTACCTGCAGATTATTCATATGTATCCCAGTAGCTCCTCCTCATATTCTGTGACCCTAAGTAAACCACTCATCTTGTGCTTGCTCTAGAATTTCTCCTGGAAGTAAAGAACAGATAAATGTAGTTTTACTTAACGTTGTTGTTAATACACAGTAAAAATATTTTAGCAAAAGGAAAAACTGTTTTCAGTCAGCGTTCTCTCTCCACCTTTTCTTCTGAGCTCAGAAAGAGGAACTGTTTTGCAGAAAGGGTGCAGGAGACCTTCAAATCTACATGCATACTAAAGTAGCATTTGCCTTGTCACATGCAACTGCAGAAAAAATGGATCATAGCAATTTATTAAGTACCTGGTATGTTAGTTGCAATGTAACATTAATTTACTCCTATATTAAGCTTGATAAAATAAATGAAGCACATTTCCATATTTTTTTTATTTTTTTTTATTTTATGAGCATATGTTTTAGATGTGCTCGCGTGTGTGTGTGTGTGTGTGTGTGTGTGTGTGTGTGTATATATATATATATATATATATATATATATATATATATATGGATCTACTTCAGTAGATTGGACTTTTACAAGTTCGAAGCTCATATGGCCGAGACCATATGATCGAACTTGTAAAAGTTCGAACACTGAAGAAAAAAGAAAAAAAAACACAAAAAACAAAACTATATGTCTGTAGCAGGGGGGCTATGTCCCCCTGCACCCCCTCACTCCCCCTACTTAAATATAACAACTCCAAAATCACACTACATTGCGGAAAAGGGAAATCTTCCCATTCCGCACTGTACATGGATCTTCATTCAGTCCGACCAAACTTTTACAAGTTCGATCATATGGTCTCGGCGATATGAGCTTCTAACTTGTAAAAGTTAGATCTACTGAGAGGGACCCATATATATATCTAGATATCTATATATATATATATATATATATATATATATATATATATATATATATATATAAAATAACATTACTTTTTGTCAAAATGGAAACTCATCAACATCAATTCAACATCAGCTCATTGAAATATACTGGCTTTGCCAGTACAAGAACGCAGAACAATGGGGATCGGGGAATATGCCCTTTTCCTCATTGTAGTGTGATCTCAGAGCTGATGGCCCCCTGGAAAAAAATTATGTGTAGGTTTTTTCAGTCGTGTGTATACTGATGATTTGTTATTCGACAATTAGGTATCAGTCATTGTAGGATTGACAAATTGTTATTTCACTGGAAGCTTATGTCTCCATGTGTGTGTGTGTGTGTGTGTGTGTGTGTGTGTATCAATTTCTGTGAATGTGTGTCTGCGTGTGTGCATAACAGCACCCAAGAACTCTCCTGTAGACATACTTGAAAATTAAATATGTGACAGAAATGCTAAGAACCGATGTGTCATTATTTCAGAATCTCAGTGCCATCTCAAAAGTGCTTACATAAATGCCACCATACTATGGTATGTGTGTTTTGCTGGCAGAAATTCCCCTACATTTCCAAATGGGGGGGTGCTCCTTCCCTGCCTCTACTTTATTCCTTGCAGCGAGACTGCATGACCTTATAGGTGAGTACAGTACATGGTTTCCTTGAAACACAAGTATTTTGCTCTTTTCTCAGACTGAGCAACCTTAGAATGAAAATAATTTAAGCAACAGAACTGACAGACTGCAAAGGTTTTCGTTACTTAAGATAATGCAGTTGGAAAGCCACGAGAAGAGGCACTATTTTGGGACTTTCTCATTCTTGACCCTTAACATAAGACCAAAAAAAAATGTTTCACCTGAGTTGCCTTTGAAAGAAATACTTTCCTTAATTACAATACTGAGCCTAGAACACCAGTAAAAGTACTGATGGTTCAGACTCGATTCAGTAGTAATCTTGGGTACGAATCTTGGGTTTGCCTCAAAGAACTTCTTTATTAATTAAAATGTAAGGTAAGGATATTTAACAGCCAGTGTCTAACTTAAGAAACTCTTTTTGGCTGAAGTAACAGAACCTCAGACATGATGCCACTAGCATTTCGGATGAAGGAGAAATAAGCTTCTGAAACACAAAGTATATATCAGTCATGGGACACTAGCTGTCTGACTGAAGTCCTCTGAAGAAATGTAACCCTAGAGCATAGCCTTACTTTAAGGGAAGACAATTACATGGAATCATGTCCATTGTGAAAGTAAGAAATGATCTGCAAAGCAAAATGAAGAATAATGCCTGTGTAAAAAATCTTAGGAAGATGCATGAAGACCTGAGGAAAAATTAGTCTGAAAACGGGCTCAGATCATTTCTAAGGGAGAGTTCCATACAACAAGCAGTTTTGTGAAAGGCTTGTTCTGTAGTTTGTAGTATGAAAGAAGTCTGTTTAAGGTGGCTGTTCCAGAGTTTGTCTGAAGTGAGTAATGCAATGATGTCATGGTCAGCTGATAGACTAGAATGGGCCAAAATTTTACAATAGTGTAGTAGTAACGAAGAGGAAGGTGGTTCTTGGGCTGACATACATGGTTTTACTGTTACTCAGGATGGTCCACTAATAGATGATTTCATTAGGTTGTAAGTTAGTTTAAGTTAGTCAAGGACTTTGTAAATAGAGTTGTCTGCATGTTGATGAAAAATTAAAGGAGGGCCAAGAACAACATCCATATATTTATAGGGGTCATTTTGATGTATGGGCTTAAATTTTTAGTCAAATATGTAAAGAGCTGCAGAGGAGGAAATATGTTGTTGTGTGCCAACGATAGTTAATTTTGTTTAAGTGGACTTTACATTTAGTTGGCAATAAGAGTCAGTGTTGCAAAAAAAAAAAAATGTTTTTCTTTGTGAAGTCATGTCTCTGGGGAAAAAAAATTGTTATCAGAAGAAACAGGGGAGAGGCACACAGAGAAGACCCCCAGGAAGAGGGAATCACTAAAGTGTATTGAATCTGGTCATTGTGAGATGGAAGAAGGGAAAAATATCTGCAGCATCTGACAGTGGCCACAAATGCAAAGAGAGCACAAACCATACTTTCTTATTTTCAGAATATCTTCCTCATCATAGACTGGCTGAAGGATCATTTGTACAATTTGAGAAGCTAGTATTTATTTTATTTTTATTTTTACATTTGTTTACCGGAAAAGTCCAGCTAGACATGTGCCCCTTTTCAGTGGAGGCCTTGGGAGAAAAGCTCCAAGTAATACATTAGCATAAAAACAAATCAACAAATCAGACAAGTATTATATATGCATTATATCAACAAAACTTTTGGTGGTATTACAGCTGTAAAAAAAGCTGCACAACTATCATTTGCAATACATACAATGAATTTGTTACTATTTGTTATCATGGAGGTACAGTCAGCAAATATTAATTTAGAGAAAGGTCCTATTCAGATATGCAGAGGGATTAGAAAGTAAGTTAGTATTTAGGGAGTGGCCTATCTTGGGGGAAATGCAGGGGCAGAGCCAGGAGTTTGCTAGGTGATAGTAGCTTAATGTCTGCTGGGAAGATGTGCCTTTTCTAGATAGCTATGGAGAATATGCCTTTTCTGAAAGACTTGCTGTCTTGTTTAGGATGTAGACACACAAGTTAGACTTTTCATGGAACTGTTTGCCCTGAACTTCTCAAACCTCTTAGTATCCCCCTCATCTGAGGGCAGACGCAACTCTTATGTTCATGGCTAAGGAATTCTTTAAGCTAAAAGAACTACTGATAAGTAAATGGGCTGGAACTGACCTCTGTTTCAGGTGTGTATCAGGCAGGCTTTACTAGAACATACAGCGGATCCTCTCCAATGACACTGAGCTCTTTGAGTCCACTAAATGACCCTCATGTGAAATCTGATGTCTGGCAGTATGACACTAGAATTCACCAGTCAGTCCCTGAGCTTGTAGACACATTGTGGCTATTGTACTCACTTCCATCAACTGTAAGTGAAGTATTTCTTAAAATACTTTGGGCCCTGCTTAGGCAAACAGGTTATGATATATAGGGAACAGCCTGATGTTCTTCGTGTTTCACTGTTGCAGTCATCACATTTGGTTATCTGCTTGCAGTAGCCCTAAGTCAGCCTGATTATCAAAGTCTTGGGTCCTGCGTCAGTTGCTGTCTCATCTTCCATGACGTCAGGTAGTCAGGGGTATAAAGCATGCAGCCGATGCCATTACATCAGTTTTTCTTGCCGTGCGGTGCCCGAAGCCGAATCAGTTCTCAAATGCTGGTCGGTCAACTCCTGAAATTTTTGTTTTCACGTTTCAGATCCGAAGTCTTCAACTAAGCTAAGTACCATGTTGAGGATCCTTTTTCTTGCTCTAAATTGATGTCAGTAAAAGTTAACAATTGTATTTCTTGTGGAAAGCAAATACCTCATAAAGATTTTCATATGTATTGCATTCCTTGCTTAGGCCCAGACCACGACGTACCTCGCTGTCAGTTTTGTGCTTTATTCAAACCTCGTACTATTCGTCGTCAGTTCATATACGAATCCATATATTTTGGTACTCGGTTCAATTATCCAGAAATGGCTTTGGTAAGCCACCCGACTACCGACATTCCAAAAAACCGCAAAGATAAAGACAGAGACAGACCGCATAGGTCCAAAGCTGCCGACACTTCTCCTAAGCTAGTTGCCAGTTCGCCGGTACTCAGTGAGGCGCTTTTGCAGCCCCAGATACCCACTACTTCAGATTCGCAGGCCTCTACTGAGACCCATTCAGAGTCCGGTATGCCGCGAGATGCTTCTTCGACTGTGGAACCTGTGGATGTCTCTACCTTGGATGGGTCCGGAGCCGCTGTGCAGGTACCGGCTTCTGAGGGTGTATTCAGGCCTACTGACTTGCATATTAAACCAACACCATCTTCTTCTTCAAGGCCTAAAACTCAATCTATGCCTAGAAAACCGATTCCCAGACCACATGGATAGGGCCATTATGTCTAAAAAACAAATGTTAAGAATGGCTGAAGACCTTATTACTCTAATCAGGGGAAGCCACCCTTCCCCCCTCTAAGAGACCTAGGACTGATTTTCCTTCTGATTCTTCTGATCAGGATTCTGAAATTTCTGTTTTCTCTGATGACCAGGATTTGCCCTTATCTACCAATGAGGATTCTGATGCAGAGGACTCCATTCCCTCTGCTTCCCCTCCAGAGGATTTCTCTTTTGGTGAAACCTTGCATACTCTTAGGGAGCATTTCCGCCAGGATTACTCTGACTCCAAAAGGAGGCTTAGGGAATTCTTACTCCTGCCTCAACACAGGCCTTTAGCTATCCCTCCTGTACTGGACATTGTAGATGATGCCTTCTCGGAATCCAGCCTGGCCCCTGACACTTTACCTCCTGCTCCCAGAAAACCTGATAGGTATTACAGGGTACCTGACTCTCGCAAGTTCCTGTTTAAAAATCCTACTGCGGATCCTGAGACCATTTCACAGGGACCCAAGGACATTAAGGCTACTACTGCCAAAAATCCCACCCCCTCTGATAGAGATTACAGAGTGCTGGATAGATGGGGTAAGAAGGTATACACTTCTGCAACTTTGGCCATTAGGATTTTAAACTGCCAATTTCATATGTTAAAGTATCAGCAGCATATTATTGGATTGCTTCAACAGAAAATGATGTTGATTCCTGACTGTGCTGAAAATAAAGAATTACAGGATTTAATGCATTCTGCTGAACAAGTTGGAAAACACACTTTGCAATGTGGTTTTGATTCATTGGAGGCATCTTGCAGGGATGCTGTCACTGGGTCTGTATTTAGAAGGCATGCATGGCTTAAGAAGCAATCTTTGCCAGATCATGTTAAAGCTAAATTACTGGATGCTCCCTTAAACCAAGACCATCTGTTTGGCAAGGCAGTGCATTCAGGGCAAATGGAACCCAAGTCAGATGCACCTGCATATCAGTCAAAAATAAATGTTAGCTGTACAGAATGCTCTGACAGCCTTCAAGGACCACATTCTTCCAGGACAATTATTGGTAAAGATGGACACCACCACTGTTATGTGGTACATAAACAATCAGGGGGGAACCCACTCATACCATCTCTGCAGACTAGCCATGGATGTGTGGAACACAGCCTTGAGCTACCAAGTGCACCTACAGGCTCAATTCCTGCCAGGAAAGGTAAATACACTGGCAGACGACATAAGCAGAAATCTCATGGACCACCACGATGGAAACTGGAAACAAAAATATTCAACATGTTGAGAAACAAATGGGGAGCCCAGAGATAGACCTGTTTGCCTACTCCCAGAACTACCATTTGGACAAATTCTGCACAAGGACTCCCCACAAACAAGCTTGAAAAGTGGATGCCCTGTCCTTCACCTGGAAAAACAGTTTATGCCTTTCCCCCTCTGCCTCTCCTCTCCAAGGTACTACTAAAGATCAAACAGGACAAACCAAGGACAATACTGATTGCACCAGACTGGCCACGCCAACACTGGTACCCCCTCTTGCACAGTGTGTCAATACTGGCCCCATGGCACCTGCCTCAGACCCCTGCTCTACCGTCTTAGCAGGAGGGCCAGATTCTGCACCCACAGCTTCAAACCCTGAACCTGGCAGCCTGGCTAATTACCTGATCTCTCCATTACCATCCCTCAGTAAGCAAATGATGGATATCATTCTGGAGGCAAGGAGGCCTAGTACTAGAAAATCCTATGCTGAAAAATGGAAAAAATTCTGTTCCTGGAGTCAAACTCAGGGGATGGGCATAGCAGCGCCCAATTTACCTCATATTCTACAATACTTAACTGAGATGCTTCACAAGGGCCTTTCCTTTTCCTCCATCAAAATTCATGCCTCAGCCGTTTCAGCTCATTACAATACAGAACCACCCCTCTTCTCTCATCCAGTGCTGAAGCAATTCCTCAGAGAGGCCAAAAACTTAAGACCACCCAGGAGAGCCCCTACTCCAGCCTCAGACCTTAACTTTGTATTGGAAAAGCTCACTCTACCTCCCTTTGAGCCAACTGCAAATGCAGAGTTGAAATTCCTTTCCTGGAAAACAGCCTTCCTTCTAGTCATCACTTCTGCAAGAAGGGTGTCTGAATTACAGGCCCTCATGGCTGTGGAGCCTTTCATCATCTTTCTTGCAGACAGGGTGTCCCTTAGGACCAATCCCTCCTTCATGCCCAAGGTAATATCCAATGTGGCCCTTAATCAATCCATTCATTTGCTAACCTTCTTTTCTAATCCACAGAACAAAGGGGAATGAATTCTGCACTCCTTGGACATGCACAGACAACTTAGATTTTACTTGGACAGGACTAAACCTCTCAGGAAATCTGAACAGCTGCTGGTTGCATTTGCTGCAGGGGCAGAGGGGAAGGCCATTTCAAAACAAACCATTTCTAAGTGGATAGGCCATTGCATTCATTTCTGCTGTAAGCACCATGGAAAATCTACCCCAAAGGGGATAATACCACATTCAACCAGGGCTGCATCTACCTCTACAGCCTTTCTCAGAGGTGTCCCTACCAGGGACATCCTAGAAGCTACCTGGAGTTCTGTACATACCTTCACCAAGCACTACCACTTGCCAATTTTTTCTAAATCCAGAGCTGGCTTTGCCTCTGCAGTCTTGCAGGGCCTTATAGCTGGTCCTAATACTATGTAATTACCTCTTCCCATCCTTAGCTTTGGGAATCTACCCAAATGTGATGACTGCAACAGTGAAACACGAAGAACGTAGTACAGTTATGTACACTTACCAAAAACATAGATGTTAGAGTGTATTCACTGTTGCAGACCTGGTTACCCTCCCTCCAGCCCCCTGACTTCTATTGACTATACCTCTATTCTTGTTTACTATGCTTAAAGCTTTTTGGTGTATTTGCTTTTTTGTTGGAGGTGTAACCTTGTATATAATTGCTTCCCGTTATGGGGGCACCTGACATCTGGAGCAAGAAAAACTGATGCAATGGTATCGGCTGCATGCTTTATACCCCTGACTACCTGACGTCATGGAAGATGAGACAGCAACTGACGCAGGACCCAAGACTTTGATAATCAGGCCGACTGAGGGCTACTGCAAGCAGATAACCCAAATGTGATGACTGCAACAGTGAATATACTCTAACATCTACATTTATGGTAAGTGTACACAACTGTACTTTAAAATCAACAGCTTAGTTGATTGAAGGTTGTGGCTTTGTAAAGTTTGCTAACCCCAAGAAAAGGAATAAATGAAGTAGACACTCCACTAGATAAGATTGTCTTTGGAGACTGTGATCAGGAGCCAGTCATTTAATAAGACATATTTTAGTACCCTGCAGTGTGTGATGCTGTGCTATTACAGATGTGCACATTGTGAACACCCTGGGGGCTGAGATGAGACTGAAGGGCCATCTCTAATAATGTTAGTAACACTCGTCTATCAGGAAGTGAAAGAATCTTCTCAACCATTTGGAAATCATTATGTGCAAGTATGTAGCCAGAAGATCCAAAGAGCACATCCATTTTGCTCTGAAGAGGCATTCAGTGAATGAAGGATAACCTTTAGACAGGGCCTTTTTGGTGAATGCAGTTTATTTATTTAACATTTGTTTATCTCAAAAGTCTGACTGAGACAGAGCCCATTTTCAATGGAGGCCCAAGGAGAAGTGCTCCAGATGCATGTCTTTGGAATGTGGGAGAAAAGTGGAGCACCCAGAGAAAACCCATGCGAATGCAGGAAGGACATGTAGATTCCACACAGAAGGCACCCCAGGCGGGAATCAAACCAGAGAACCTCTTGCTGTGAGGCAACAACATTAAGCACTGCACCACTGTACCAGTTATTTAGGTAATGCATGTCTAGAATGGGTCATAGGTACTTTGTCCTTTTGGGTGCTAAAAAAAAAAATCTAGATTAGTATCAAAGTCTTTATTGGTGTAATGGGACCATATGAATGGTTCCTGGTTTGAAGAGCTTTCATACCTCCTTTCTTGCTTGTTTTTTGGCAGGTGGGATGTCTAGCAAGGTAATAAAAAATGAAATGGCAAGATAAGGGAATAAAATATTTTGATCTTATTATCTATCTCATCCATACCTCCTTTGATAATTTGAAGCAAGCCAAATCTTGGAGGAAGAATCAACTCCTACTGCCTCTGAAGACAGGCAGTTGACATTGGAGTCATGCCTGTTGTGGTCTGCCTTAAGACTGGCTATGGTGATCCTGAACTTGCAGAGGATTCCAAACTCTGATACAGTAACCTTCTTGGTCCCCTGACAGGTAGAGCTGCTTGGATCCAGAAGCCTCGGTGGTGGTCTCCAGTCTACATCAGAATCATGGACATTGCTGGCACCTCTGCATTTTGCCAAAGGAACAATACAGATAATGGAATCTCGGTCTGTAGCTCTAAGGATGTGGCCCATTTCCGTCATCCCCTTTACATAGTCATCAGTCTTATTGCAAAACAAGAGTTCTTTAAATAATTCTAAAAAGGATGCTTTGGTATCATCAGTAAAGGCTGTAAGCCACAACCATGAATGACATTGAATAGCAGTGCCAGCTACTGCTGCTGTAGCAGTCCCTTCCACAGCATGCTAAGCAATACAAATCATGAAGTTGCTGATCTTTGTAGAACTAGGCTACTTTTCTCTGATAAAGTCCTTCAGAGAGTTTCTCAACCATCTTGAAGTTATTTGGAAGCGAAACCACGTGCATTAAGTAGTTAAGTGCTCTCAGAAAAGGGGTTCAGGAACCAAATATACCCTTTATAGTTTTGTCCTTTGCTTTGGTCTCCATTTCAGGGAGATGGACAGATTCTTCCTTTGGGTTTCAGCAGACAGAGTGATGTCCAGCTTTGAGTTCTCTGTCCACAAACAACACCCCTTGGGGAGGATTTCATATATGCTACACATCCCTGGGGCCTAAAGTCATACTATCATGGTTTTACCACCCTGTTGGCTTACAGAAAAATGTCTATGATCAGTGGTACCATCCAGTGGGATTGCTTAGAAGAAATTATCAGGCCTTCCGTGAACTCTATTGAAAATGTGGCGTGACCTTTTTGGTAATCTGCACCCTCTCTTTCATAAGGCATATCCTGTCCCCAAATTTGAGGTCATCAGTAGGTGATGGAGGAGAAGAAGCTCTTTCCTCTTTTTCCTAATCGTCTGAGATGGAGTCCAGATCTGATTCTAAGCTTGCCTGCCTGTCCATGTCAGTGGCTCAATATGTAGTAGCACACTCGACTTTGGTGTTGGAGGATCAGAAAGCTGAGGGTTCCAGTCCCACACCAAGAACATGGATTCATTTGCAGCATAAGGGGATTGATGCATTCCTGAATGTTCCATTATTTGGATGATGTTAAACCGATGTTAAACTGAAGTCCCATGTGACTAAGTTGGTAGTTGCTCAGGCAGATGTAAAAGATCCCATGGCACCTAATCAAAAAGAGTAGGGATTACTATACATGCTGCATCTTATTTACACTTCCAAATATCACGTTGGTATTAAACTACTGTATATACAATAAACCAATTCAATTTGGCTTTTCTTTTCATGCTTTGCTTTTACTCTTCCCTCCTCATATCTTCTTTTCCACAACACCCATACTGCCAAAACTGATAGTTTATTTATTAATAGCACATTTCTTTGTTTTCATTCTTTCCATAGAATATAATTTCCATGTTTATACTTCTGATTCTTTACCATTTATATTCATTTTTAATATTTTCCAGAACATTTGTTTCTTAGTCCATGAACAGTGTGTTGTTGTCATTTCTTCATTATAGTCACTGCATTGCCTTTCTTTCCTTACTGTATATTTCACGCTACCTTTGTCTGGTAACTTGTCTAATAACATGACATATACTACTACTATGATTTTCTGAAGAAGTTCTGTGAAAGAAATAAATGAAGGAAAGCACTAAAAATGGTGTTCCATGGGTGTTTTGCTAATCCATTTTAAGTTTAAGTTTAAGCATTTCTTTTGAAGGTGTTTTTTGGTTTTATATTTTAACTTGTCTAATTAAAGATTCTTCTCAAAAAAATCCCCACGTCATAAAAATTCCCAAATTTTCTTCTATATTTTATAATCTTTTTTCACCTTCTTTTAGCTCTCTCTATGAATATTACTAAATAATACTTTTCCAAAATCATGTAATACCAGCCTTTTGTATTTTTATTAGTTTTATTCTTAACCTTCGTAATTTAATTTTATTTTCACATTTCCATAATTCTTTATATTTTCCATAGCAAATATTCCATATAATTTTCATTGCTCTTTCTTTTGCATTCATTATTCAAAAAATAATGCAAAGATACTAAATGTACCTCTGAATGTTTTCAAACTTAAACCACCTTTCCTGATATGTTACCATCTTGTCACTAGGCTGAGTCTTAATCTTCAAGTACAACTGAAAAACATCTGTAATAATTTCTGTGTTCCAGTAGGAAACATATATATCCAAGTATGTATGGTAACTCTCCTAATGCATATGTGCATATGTATTATATGTATATATGGGTCCGTATCAGTTGATTGATTTTTCATAAACTTGAACTACATATGGTCAAGACCATATGATCAAGTTTTTGAAAACTCAAAGCTTTTGAATGGAGATCACATCATAGTGATGATCAGGAAATTTACCCTTTTCCACACTGGGGTGTGAGGGATGCAGGGGGCCTTGCCGCCCTACAAAAACACAAAAAAGGTAGATTTTTGTGTTTTTTTTTTTTTTTGATGTTAAGGTTTTTGGAAACTTGATCATATGGTCTTTTCAATATTTTTTTTCAAAACGTCATTTATCTGATATAGACCCATATATATATATATATATATATATATATATATATATATCTACACACACATACATATATATATATATATATATATATATATATATATATATATATATGCATACATACAATTCAGTACAGGCATCATTTTCAAATCTAGGTGCTTAGGATTTCCCTCTCTCTTCCCCCCTTGGCTGACCTGGTGTGACTTTGTCTGAACTCTACAGTTCCCTACAAAACGGTGTCTACAGGACTGCAATCAGTTGTTTTCAACATTTAAACAGACTGAACTCTACAGTTCCCTACAAAACGGTGTCTACAAGACTGCAATCAGTTGTTTTCAGCATTTAAACAGACTGAACTCTACAGTTCCCTACAAAACGGTGTCTACAGGACTGCAATCAGTTGTTTTCAACATTTAAACAGACTGAACTCTACAGTTCCCTACAAAACGGTGTCTACAGGACTGCAATCAGTTGTTTTCAACATTTAAACAGACTGAACTCTACAGTTCCCTACAAAACGGTGTCTACAGGACTGCAATCAGTTGTTTTCAACATTTAAACAGAGTAGGTTACACAAAAAGCATTTGTTAAGCTTTCACTGACAGTGCTTTGTAATTAAGCAGGTCACCATATTGGTCAGCCATAGGGCTCTTTGTTTCTACTTGAGTGGTTGCCTCCTTCCCCTGTAACTGCAGTAAATTGACTCTTACATTAGAGCTGTAATACTTACCTTATAGCTTTAGGACACCTTAGAAAACCTTGTCAACTGCAATAGCCCTTCGTTGCCCTCGCTCGGGCTCTTCGCCCTCCCTGCCCCCAATTCCTTCCCACCCCAGTACCTCTAAATTTATAGTACTATAGCCACTCCCCCACTTTCTAGATCCTATCTGCTTTCATCTGGGATAATTCCACCCACCCGTATTCTACTACCTACATTTAATAGCACCTATTAGCTTTCATCTGGCATTCTCCCATCCCCCCTTCCAGTACCTTTACCTCACCACTCTATCTTCTGGTGTTGCATCACCAGGTAAAACAGTTCCTTCACTCACTAGCTGAATCACATATAATGATATACTCCTCTTTACTACCCCTCTTGTTCACACCATACCTCCTTACCTTGTATGAAAACCAGTTTCTTATGGGATTTCAGGTCCCAAAAGGCCATACTATCACCCCAGCTGTAAATCCTTCCACCTTCAACCATACTTACAGTACCAGATCCTATCCAACATCTTGTTCAGTCTATCAACATCTCAACCCCAGGCACATTAGCTCTAGATCCAAACACTACCACAAACTAATAAACAAATTCCTGAAGTTCATCACCAATTATAGACTCAACCTAATACTTGGTGGTGATATTCACCCCAACCCTGGCCCACTCACTTCAGATACACATACCCCCTCTACTTGTAATCTAAGCTACAAACCTACAATTTATAGGCCAACTAACTCTCTCCTAGTCTGTCATCTCAATATTAGAAGCATTAATAACAAGGTACATGAATTGCATGCACTTCTGGATGTCCACTCCCCTGAGATTCTCTGTTTATCTGAAACCTGGTTAAAACCTAACACTAAAGACAATGAAGTGTTACCACCTGGGTACAACATACACAGGCTGGATAGTGCCTCGAGGAAAGGGGGTGGGGTAGCTGTACTCTATAAATCTGAGTTAAATGTCACCATAGATGTAATACAACCTCCTCAGATTAATAACTCTGAGATTCTGGCCACCAAATTGCAACTTAATAAAAATAAATGCATTAATATCATCTGTATGTACATTCCCCCAGGTAACAATATATCTACATTTGAAGATATCCTGCACTGGTTATCATGTCACTACCCCCAAGAAACCCTACTACTTGGAGACTTTAACATAGACTGGGGCACCTGTTCCTTAGAATCCCCACCCACCCATATTAACCTGCATGCATTTACACAAATCATATCCACCCCTACCAGGATAGGTAAACCCAACCAAAAAGAAAGTATACTTGACTGGGTACTCATAAACAGTCACCCCCAACTGTACACTTCTGGTACCCTTCTTAATGGCCTAAGCGATCACCTTCTCACATATGTAATTAAGCACAAAACCATTAATTCCCAACAACCCTTACTCAGAAAGGTTAGAAACAATAAAAACTTTGACCCTGCCAAATTCCAACAAGAACTAAACTCATGTAATTGGTCTATTCTAAAACACCTCCCCTTAGAGGAAGCAGTAGCATACTTTAACAACAAATTCCTTGAGATCCTTGATTTGCATGCAACTGTTCGTTCAACCAAGGCAAAAACTGCACCATGGCTTTCTATAGAGTCTAAACTCAAAATTACCCTTAGAAACAAAGCATGGGCTTTATGGCGTTCTTCTAAAGACCCTCAAGATCACATTAAATACAGGCAATCCAGGAACGAAACCAAAAAATCAATTTTACAAGACAAAAAACAATACTACTGTAATTTACAGACAGTAAATCAAAATAACCCTCAGAAGTTTTGGGCAGGTTTAAATAATCTACTACATCCTGGACAAACTTCAACCCCAATCCCTGCTGCTACTATTGATAAAACCCCTGAAGATGTTTCTGATAGTTTTAACCAATTCTTTACTTAGACAATTCAAGCTCTAGTTGCCAACAACCTCCTAGCTCCCCTGGTCCTGAAAGTAGCACCCCTAGAAACCTACTTGCGTTCAGCTTCCAACCAGTCGCCACTTCACTTATCCGTACCTTGATCAAAAAATTAAAACCCACTACACTTTCTGCTGATCAACTCCCTGCCGAGTACCTACAAACCTGGTATCTGAAACCAAACTACTAGGAGTCCAAATCGATGACAAGCTTAATTTCAACTCCCATCTGCTACTAAACATAAAAAAAACCCATCAAAAACTCGGCATGCTCTACCGACATAATCGGTTCCTCACCTCAACTACTAAACATACTCTTTCTACCACATTTCTCCTTCCCTCCCTTCTCTATGGTGCCCCTCTTCTAACAAACCTACAATCATCTCTCAAAACCAAACTGTCCTCTTGCTACAATAAAATAGCCAGATTTGCCACCAGTAACAAATCATCAACCCATCACTGTATACCTCTTCACAAACTCAACTGGCTAGAACTCCCCAACTACCTTTCCTACACTCAGCTTACCTATGTTCATAAACTCATATTCCAACCATACCTCTGTCCCTCCCTCTCAACTACCTTTAAAATGCACCACACCCAAAGACTTCTAAGATCAAACAATCAAAACCTTATTGAGGTTTACAGACCCCTCTGCACCCCAGGACAAAACCTCCTGTCCTTCTCACTAGCACGCTTATGGAACTCCCTACCCCCCTCCATTCGTACAACCACTAGCCTCCCATACTTTAAAAAACTACTTCATTCTCATCTAACATCAACATGGCAATGCTCCTGCTCCCATCCCCCATAACCTACTCTCCACTCTTCTTCTCTTCCCCTTCTTACAAATCCCAGATAGTGATTTCAAGCTTGCTTGTAGTATATAATTTCCTTACTTATACCCAGCAATCTCTTAGCCTACTGCATCTATCTATCCCTATAATTCCTTACTATCTATCCCTATAATTCCTTACTTATACCTAGCAATCTCCTAGCCTACTGCATCTAACTACCTATCCCTATAATTCCTTACTTATTCCTAAATTCCTTACTTATACCTAGCAATCTCTTAGCCTACTGCATCTAACCACCTATCCCAAAAAAAAAAAAAAAAAAAAAAAATTTTACATTAAATACTTTTGATTAAAATATATTTGACCTGATTATAACCTGAAATTGTATAATGTTACTCTGTAATCATCATGTAATCTATGTGTGGAACTTAATCTTTGTATAATCTGTATGTGGAGCTTTTCTCCCTAGGACTCCATTGAAAACGGGTTCCTTGGGCCCAGTGGACTATCCTGGTTAAACAACTGCAAATAAATAAATAAATAAATAAAAATCAGCTGATGCTATTGCTTACCCCGTCTCAATACTAATCAATCGAACCATAGTAGAAGCTAAACTTCCCACCATCTGGAAAATATCCTATGTAATCCCACTTCACAAAGGAGGCAGCTCTACTGAATTCTCCAATTATAGGCCAATAGCTATACTCTCTCCACTTGCAAAGATTATGGAAAAATGTATTCATAGACAATTCATGCACCACCTAATCCAAAATCGCCTTATGGCAGACACTCAGCATGGCTTCCGTTCTCATCACAGCACTACTTCAGCCCTCCTAGCCTTTACTAACACCATAAACCATAATCGCAACAATAATTATATATCCTCAGCCCTCTTTTTGGATCTTTCCAAGGCATTCGATATGGTTGATCACCAACTTTTAATCCACACCCTGCAAACATTCTGTCTAGATACTGGAGCCCTCCAATGGTTTCAATCCTACCTGAATGGTCGACAGCAGGCTGTCCTCTGGCAGAACAAACTCTCTAACCTTCTACCTAACACCCTCAGAGTACCACAAGGCTCTATACTAGGGCCCTTGCTGTTCTCCATCTTCATTAATGACCTTTATACTGTCATCCCAAAAGTCAGCTGTATCCAGTATGCTGATGACTCTACTCTTATTTGCTCAGCCACATCTCCAGTAGAGTTATGGTCAGCTACCCAGACCACCTTTAATACAATAGAAAACTGGCTTTCTGAACATCGTCTGATCCTAAATCCCCAAAAAACTAAAATGCTGTTATTTTCACCAACACATAGGTCTACCGCTTTCACCTTTACCATAAAATCAAATGATGGCACAATAATCTCCCCTGACCCATCTACAAAACTATTAGGTGTCATCATAGACAATAATCTCAAATTTGACCTACATGTTAACCAAACTATCAAAACCATCAATAAAAACTAGGGTCACTTTACAGAATAAAAGCCTTCCTAACCCCTCCAGCTAAAATTGCCATAGCTCGCTCTCACCTTCTTTCAACCCTTCTGTATGCATCGCCTCTACTCTCGAATTTGAACAAGACTGTCCTTAACAAACTCTCAATTTGCTACAACCACATTGCCAGGTTTGCCACTGGGCTGCCTTTTAGGACACATCATTGCATCAATCTAAATCAGCTTGGTTGGCTTGAACTACCTAGCCTAATCCAGTATAACCAACTGATTATGGCCTATAAAATCCTCTATAATCCGGACAATACTCCTGCACTTAAAAATATTATCACCCCCTATAACAATCCTAGAACGCTTCGATCCTCTAACAAACTACTAATTCAGACTAGCAAAATTAATAACACAGCCGGTGATTCTCTCTTTGCAAACTCTGTAAGTAGATCCTGGAACTCACTTCCAGCTGATATTACCTTACTTTCCACCTTAGGTCAATTTAAAACTAGACTCAAACAACATTTGTCACTTAACTGGCTATGTCAATGTATCAAGCCTGGCTAACTCGAATGTGTAAAAATCTGTTAACCAGTTTACTGTGTAATTTAATTTAATCCTGACTTGTGACAGGACTAACTTTAACCTGTGGAACTTGTTTAACTTGCTTACTTATGTAATCTCTGTAAATAATCTGTTTGTAATATGTAATGCTGGTATTATGTAATGTTGTATCTGCTTACCCTTGGAGCTTTTCTCCCCGGGCCTCCGCTGAAAATGGACATGCATCCAGTCGGACTATCCCAGTCAACAAATGTAAAATAAAAAAATATATATTTTCCAAGTTTCACTCCCCAAACATTTCTGAAAAATGCAAAAAAGGTAGATTTTTGTGGGGTTTTTTTTTTTTTTTGATATTCAAGTTTTCGGAAACTAAATCATATGGTCTTTTCGATATTTTTTTCCCCAAAAAGTTATTTATCTGATATAGACCTATATATATATATATGTGTGTGTGTGTGTGTGTGTGTGTGTATATATATATATATAGGTTTACTATTGAAATGTCGAACGGCACTACATCGACTGTACTATAGTCGAACACGGAAGTTCGAAAATAGTAATGTCGACGACAAAAAAACAATCTAGGACTGTGTTTTAACATGGGTCGAGGTAGGGGAGATGTTTGTAGTTCTGAATAATACTGAACACCTACCTCGACCCATGTTAAAACCATTCCTAGATTGTTTTTTTGACGTTGACATTACTATGTTCGAACTTCCGTGTTCGACTATAGTACAGTCGACGTAGTGCCGTTCAACATTTTAATAGTAAACCTATATATATATGTGTGTGTGTGTGTGTGTGTGTGTGTGTGTGTGTGTGTATATATATATATATATATATATATATATATATATATATATATATATATTTATATATAGGTCCACTTTTTAATTATTGAAATACCAAAATCTCGACTTTCAAAATACTGATCCCAAAAAGTTGAGATGTTGGAATCTCGAAATTAAAAAGTTAACAAATAAAAAAAAACAGCTAAGATAATGATTTTGCAGTGGGGCAAGCCCCCCTGCACCTCCCACCCCCGTACTTAAATATACCAACTCCGAGATTGCGCTACAGTGAAGAGAACGGTAATGATCCTGTTCTGCTTACCATTCTCTTCACTGTAACACAATCTTGGACTTGGTATATTAAAGTGGGGGGGATGGAGGGTGCAGGGGGAGCTTGCCCCCATGCAAAAACATTAATTTAGTTGTTTTGTTTATTTTTTTGGTTCACTTTTCACTTTCGAGATTCCAGAATCTCGATGTTTTGAGTTCGGCATCTCAAAACTCAAGATTTCGGTATTTCAAAATTAAAAATTGGACCTATATATATATATATATATATATATATATATATATGCAAACACACACACATACTACTTTCATATTTTCCAAGTTTCACTCCCCAAACCTTTTTTTTCATAAAATATATTCCTGTTATTACAAGCCCAGTAAACAAATGGAAATATAAATAAATAATAAATCCTTTACAATTCATTTTAATTGTGTAATCCTGTCTTTTAATAATTTTTCAATTATTAAAATTTCACTTCTCCATCCCTAATTTTTAGCTAAATCATCTGCAGATGACAAACACATTGGCAAGGGAGTTCTTTCTTTCATCTTGCTTCCCCATCACACACATAAATATCTGTATAACTGCATTCTTTGCCAATGTAAATAAGTACATACTCAATGAGTATCCTTGTTTTACCTTCTACAAATGTTTATCTCTCCTCCCATCCACCCATTTGTCATAAACTTAACTTATCTGTTGTGTCTCCTATCTCATAAGTCCCTAGAATTTTTTAGATTGCTTCACAGCTTTCTCTATCAAAGACTTGCTGCATCCCAAGTTACTGGTCTTATTATTATTTTTTAAATCATCTCTAGCACCTCATTCACTATTATTAACATTTCTTTTATCTTTCTTACTTTTATTTCAAAAATTCCATCTCTTTCTATATAATCCAAAACCTTCTGCATTATTTTCATGATTATTTTCTAATCATAAGTTCCTAATCATATTCTCCACTTATTCTTTATACCCCTTTTTCATCCTTCTTTCAATTACATTTTATTGCCACACCACACATTTCTTTTTCTGTAATACCCTCTTCCATATTCTCATTTAATATTTTTGTAAATACTCTTTTTTTTTATAATCATTAATCTCCTTATAATATCCACACCCTAATCCATCCAGCCCTGGTGCTGATTCTTCATTTTTTTCTGTTATCACTTTTTTTTTTACTTTTTCTATTCTAATTTCTTCTTCTACACATTTCCTTGTGTTATCATTTTTTTAACTTTCATTCTCTGCATTGTTCTTTTTCTTCTTTTTCATACATCTTACTTACAAACTTTTCCACCACCCCTATAATCTCTTCTTGTTTATATTTTTATCACCTTTTGCATCTGACATTGCCTCTCTCTTTCCTTCTCGTACTTTTACTTATTTCCCTAAAAAACTGAAACTTTGTTTCTTTTCCCTTAAAAAAATATTCATCTACATAACATAATTTTAACTTCCTCTCTGTTTCTAGTCATATATTTCTCTTTCTGTTTTCTTTATTTTTCCCTTCCTTATTCTGTTTTTCATATCTTTGCATTCCGTCTTTGTACTCCATCGTATTTCTTTGTTGTATCCTTCTCTCCATTTGTAAATTACTGTTTTAATACTTCGGCTAATATACTATTCACCAGTCTGCCCAGTCTATAAAACAGTCTTATTCTCACACAGTCTTTTCACAATCTTATTTTTCCTTCTTCATTTCTTCATCTTTCTTAAATTCTAATTTCTCTTTATGCCTTTCCCTTCTTTTATGTCTCTATTTCAGCCATCTCCACACCCTATATTATTTACTTCAAATTGTTTAACTATACCATATAATCAGTTTCAGTCTTAAAACTTCCCTTTCTATATGTCCACCTTCTATACTTTAATATTTTAGATCTCCACTCCTTATTACCAGTCTTCACAACTTTTCATTTTTCCTTCCATAAATTACAGTTAAAATAACCGAACGTCACTACTGACATGTTTACACATACAGTTTTTCCCATCATATTAGTATATGGATAAATCACCACTAATCTTAAACATTTTTATCGCATTCTCATATCACATATCACTGCATTGTCTGGTATTAATATTCTAATATGTAATATTTTTAGATTTTCATTTTTTATCAAAAAATCCATTCCTGAGCATGTCTCATTTTCTACTGATAATATTATTCTTCTCCCTCAGATTGCCTTAATTATCTTTCTTTTTTCTTATTTACTGCATCTGGTATACAACAAACAAAAAGCATCCCTTCTTACTGTTTATACCACTCAGTCATCAGTTAGCTTCTTGTATTATTTGTAATACTGTTTACATTTAATGCTAGAATTCCCATAGCATAATTTCCCCTTTTTTGTAATCTTCTCAATGCCTACTTTTATTTTTATTTTCCTTCTAAGTGTCTCTCCTATTAACTTTTCATCAGTTAATTCATGTTCCTCCCCTGTTTCCAAATCTG
>NC_056737.1:253633250-253670750 GCF_019279795.1 Protopterus annectens
TAGTTGGTTAGTGGCTTTGGACAGCCATGTTGCTGGGTTATATCTTACTCTTTTGTGTTTGATTTTGAATACTGATGAAGGTTTTATTGCAATATATTACTGTTTGTCTGGGAGATAGATTGTCGATAAATGCCAAATACAATGTTTTAGCGAGTCAGTGAAACAAGTTTTGTTAAACTTGGTTGCAGATTATAGGTTCATTCTAGGCTATCTGCCCTAGGGCATTTGTAAGCCTAGCCAGCGTGTGTTTGGCTTTCGCCACCCATTTTAAATGTTTTACTATGCCCTTTTTCGAGGTTAGTATACTGTGCCTCTGTCTGGCAGTGACGCAGAAGTGATACCCGGGGTAAACCTACGATCTCCCATCCACTCGTCAAGATTTCTCTTGAAGAGAGTCAGTGAGGGACTCTGCCTAATTTGGACTGGAATTCTATTCCAGAGTGAAGGGAGCCTCTGGGTTATGAATCTGTCCCTCCAGCATGTCCTGTTTATTTCAGTGTTGAGGTTCAAGTCCCTCAAGCGCGTAGCTTGATGGGATTTGGATTTTCTGAGGTGCAGCAGGTCCATTAATTCCGGGTTGGACATGGCTTTATACGTCAGGCACAGATCGCCTCTAGGCAGGCGGTATGCAACCAAGTAGAGCTGGAGTTTCTCTAACCGGGCAGCATATGGCATCTGTTTGAGCCCCTTGATCCTCTTGGTGAGGTACTTTTGAGGTCTTTCTAGTTGCTGCAGGTGTCAGGTAAGGTACATCCTGAAAGGGGCATTGTATTCAATTATGGGCCTGAGGAGGGATGAGTAAAGAGGCATGATGACCTCCCTTGATCTAGATGTGAATCCCTTCATGATTAGGTGGGCTATATAGAAAGTTTTTCTAACCACTTTGGCCACGTAGTTGTCAAATGAGAGATTGCTATCAACTTGGGTCCCCAGGTCCCTAATTACTTCTTCCGTACTTAATGGGTTACCACCTATGTGGTAATTTGTGGGCACTTTGTTTTTGCCAAAGGGGATGACTATACACTTTTTGGCATTTAGCTTGGGGCCATGGCTCTGGCACCAGTTATCTGTTTCTATGAGACCCTTTTGGTGGATGCTTGTGTCAGCTGGAGAGTCGATTATGGCGCCCAGTTTGCAGTCATCTGCGAGCTTGGTCATCCACAGTCCTTTCGTGTTGGCCTGCACCTCTGAGAAATATATGCCGAACAAGAGAGGTCCCAGGACTGAGCCTTGTGGGACGCCACTTGTAACTGGTTTGGAGTCTGACATGGCTCCAGCAATTCTGACCATGTGGGTCCTGTCCTTGAGCCAGTTTGCAACCCATCTAGTGACATAGGGGTTTATATTTAAGCTGGAGAGCTTATCTATGATGCCCGAGTGGGGTATTGTATCGAAGGCTTTTGTGAGGTCCAGGTAGGCTGTGTGGACCGCCTTCCCCTCGTCAATGGCCTTTGTGACTGTTTCAAAGAAATCAACCAGGTTTAAGAGGCAGGATCTGCCCTTAACAAAGCCGAACTGGGTAGGATCCAGTGTCTGTAGGTCCCCAATATTTTTATTTATGAGATCCATGATGATTCTCTCCATAGCTTTGCAGACCAAGCTAGTTAGGCTTATGGGGCGATAGTTTCCAGGATCTGTTGAGGCACCACCTTTGTGGAGAGGGACCACTGTTGCTCTACGCCATTCTTTGGGTACATATCCTGTAGTGAGGCTGAGATTGAACAGTAGCTTTATGTTGAGGTTCAGCTGTTCTTGGAGTTCATGTAGGACGCAGCCCGGGACACCGTCTGGTCCCATTGATGCTGTGTTTTTTGCTTTGGAGAGGGCGGCTCTCACCTGAGCATCTGAGATGTCAGGGGGGCAGCACTCTGCTGGGATAGAAAATTGCTCCTTTGGGGGGGAGGAGAAGTTTGCGCTGAACCTGTCAGCCAGGATGTTGGCAATGTCTGTGGGTTCAGTGTATTTTTTGTCATTTTGGACTAACTCTGAGCATATCTGGGAGTTACCACCCAGGTTCCTAACATAACTAAAGAAAGCCTTGTGATTATCTTTAGTGTCCTGTGCAATTTTTCTCTCGAAGCTGGCCTTTGATGATTTTATGAGTGTCCGTAGCTTTTTGCTAATACTGATCAGAGATGCCTTCCCTTTTAGGGATTTTGCTCTATCATGCAGTAGCTTCCTCCTTTTATTGTATAGTTTGTTTATGGCTGGGGTCCACCAGACAGGACGCCTGCCTTTGAGGGATTGGGTCTTGGTTTTATTTGGGATTGCATGATCCATGCATTCCTGAAGGTGTTCATAGAATGCGTTTATAAAGGATTCTGCAGTTTGGGCCGTATTTTCCACAGGCCCGGGGGCTTTGAAGGATTGCACCTTGGTTTTGAGGAGTGTGAAGTTTGCTTTAGAGAAGTTTTTCACTGTGGTTTTCTGGGCAGGGGGTGGGGCAGGGATGTGGATATCCAGTGAGATTAATTTATGGTCTGATCTTACCAGTGAGGGATACACTTCTGGTCTGGAGCATAGAGCCCCCATGTTGGTGATGATCAGGTCTAGTATGTTTTTCCGTCTTGTGGGAGTGGTAACAAGTTGTTCCATAGCATTTGAGTTTATAAATTCTAGGAACCTTTGGGCTAGGGTGTTGGAGCTAAAGTAATGCTCCCAGTCTATGTTTGGGTAGTTGAAGTCACCCAATATAATGGTGTTTGGGGAGACCTTCATATTTTCGAGTGTTCCCAGGAAGGTCGAATGGGGTTCCTGGGTTTGGGAGGGTGGTCTGTAGCAGGCTATAAACTGGAAGGCAGTTTTACCCATTGTTAGTTGCACATGGATAGTCTCCGATGCTTCGTGCTGTGCCACCAACCTGGATGTGTGGGTATCTTTGACGAATATTGATACTCCCCCTCCTTTTTTGGTTCGGTCTGAGTTTTGGGGCCGAAAAGTATGGTATGAGGTATAACCTGGTAGTGCTGGGGTGCTCTCGGTAGCCTTGAACCAGGTTTCTGTTACTGCACAGATATCGATGTTCTCCATGCTGAGGAGAGTTTCGAGTGTGTGCATCTTGAGGTTTAGACTTCTGGCATTGAGTAGCATTACCCTTAGTTTCTTTTCCCTTGTGATACCTATGGAGGTGGGTTTGTCTTTTGAGCCTTGCCTAAAAAAGGCACTATGGGGGTGGCAAGAGCCTTTGCCAATATCTGAAAGCCCAGGGGTGACAGTTGCAAGCCGTCCCTAGCGAAGCAATGTGGCTTGTTGAGCATGTCATCCCAGGCTGACAGGCACTGGATCCCCTTTGAATGACACCAATACTTAAGCCAATTGTTGAAATTGATCATCTTGTCTTCATATTGTGGTATCATTCTTGGTGAGGGTAAGATGCTACTCAAGGTCATGGTCATACCGGCCTGGGCTACATGCTCAGAGAGCTCCTCTATGTCTCTTTTCATGTAGTCCAGGGAGGTACGTGTCAGGTCATTCACACCAGCATGGACAATGACTGAGTCATATTTGTACTTGCCTTGGAGTGACCTGAGTGCTTGTGTTATGTGGCAGATCCTAGCGCCCAACAGGCAGCTCACCGTGACCTTCTCCTTGTTCAGGCTGGTGAGTGGGACGTCAGTGTGCCTGATGATAGAATCACCTATTACAAGTGTATCAGGTGTGTTGTTTAGCCTTAAGGGCAGTGACTGTTCAGCACACTGGCTTTGTGAACTATGTGTTGCACGTGTTTTGTTTTGGGGTAGCGGTTGCTTGCATGTCTGCTTTGGAGGTCTCTGCCGCTTAGGCAGATTTTTATTTAGAGCCTCCGAGTATGTTTTTGTGTGTTTATGTGTTTGGTTTGCTGTTGTGGTAGGTCTATGTGAGACTGGAATTGTAGTGTGTGTGGTTACCTTCTCCTCCTGACTGTTTACGGCAGTGCTGAGTTGAGAGAGCTTAGCCTCCAGTTTGGCTATATGGTTTCATCTCTCACATATGTTGGAACGAGGAGAGGGTTGTCTGTGTACATGAGGCAGTTGTAACATTGCCGCAAGATTCCCAGATTCACCAGCTGGACTGGAGAGGAGATTGACAACTGACCTTTGGACATGCTAGAATAGTATAGGGAACTCTTTTATAATTGAAAAAAGGGCCATTGGGGAACAGGGTACTCAAGGGGAGTTTGTGAGGATGAAGTGCTTTTAATTTTTTAGTGCTGACTTATATAATTGCTTTAGTGAGCAAGTGCCAGGCTTTAGATTAGGAATAGGGTGTTTATTTTGAGAGCTAGAGCAGTTCTAAGGGAAAAAGTGAAGAGCAGACTTTGTGGAGCCGAGAATGGTTTAAACCCAATTAAGCGTCGCTGCTCGATGCTGCGCTATGCGCAAAATCGTGCAAAGCCAAGCTAAAGTGGGTTTTATACAGGGGGCCCAAAACGGCCAATAGACTACCAGATTCTTGTGCTGGGAACACTCCTCCAGGGATAGGTAGGCTGCTCTAAGCTCCTCACTCCCACTGGTGAACAAAGACGCCTCCTTTTATTCAAGTAAGGAAATGGGCAACACAGGAACTTTCCAAAAGTCCAGAATACAGCAAAGCCTGTATTTGGACTACTCTAGGTCAGGAAAGGCGGGAAACAAGGATAATTTTTGTTTTTTTTTCTTTTTTTACAAGCAAACAGCAGAAAAATGCAACAAATATGTAACACAGGCTAGCGCACTTGAGTGTGTAGCCTAAACAGGTAAATGCAACAAACAGGACAATCTTTAAAAGTGCAGGTGAATAAACAGCTTTAAACAGTTCAAAACAGGTAAAGGAGCAGAAATACTTGCTTTTCAGCTAGATCGGACAGTCGCCCAGGTAGTAGCAGGAAAAAAACACTTTTATCAGGTAAGCAGTCGCTCTTTTGCCTCTCTGCTGCTAGCACCACTCTGCAGGACCACGAGGAGCTTGGCTGAGTAGTAACAAGCGCAAAAAACACGTCAAAGCAGGTTTTATGCAGGGGGGACTTGAAAGAGCTAGAAATTGTCCCAAAACGGCCAATAGACTACCAGATTCTTGTGCTAGGAACACTCCTCCAGGGATAGATAGGCTGCTCTAAGCTCCCCACTGCCACTTGTGAACAAAGAAGCCTCCTTTTATCCAAGTAAGGAAATGGGCAACACAGGAATTTTCCAAAAATCCAGAATACAGCAAAGCCTGTATTTGGACTACTCTAGGTCAGGAAAGACGGGAAACAAGGATAATTTTTTTTTTCTTTTTTGCAACAAACAGCAGGAAAATGCAGTAAATATGTAGCACAGGCTAGCGCACTTGAGTGTGTAGCCTCAACAGGTAAATGCAACAAACAGGACAAACTTTAAATTACAAGCGCAAAAGTGCGCTAAAGCTGGCTTTAAAGCAGGGGTTAGAAAGAGATAGGAAATGGCCCAAAACAGCCAATAAACTACAAGTCACTGGGCTGGAACCACTCCTCAAGGGACAGATAGGCTGCTCAGAGCACTGGTGAACAAAGAAGCTTCCTCCTATCCAAATAAGGATATGGGCAACACAGGAACTCTGACACAGCCCAGAGATCAGCAATCCTGAAGACTGGACTATTCTAGTTCAGTAAAGGCGGGAAACAAGGATATATATTTTTTTTTTTCTTTTTTTTTTTTTTTTTTTTTTACAAAGTAGCAGAAGTTAGGTACAGAAACACAGTAAATGATTTAATTCGGCTAGCGCACTTGAGTGTATAGCCTACCAGTTAAACTAAGCAAAAACAAACTTTAAAAGTGCAAAAAAACTCAGAAATACAGGCAGGAACGCAATAAAACAACTTTGCAGAGCTTATTTAGTTAAAGAAACAGAGAAGAGCTAATGACACTAGACTGGGAGGAGTGTCACAGATCAGATTTACAGTAGGGGCAGGCAACTGCAAAGCCACCAAGTATAACAATAGCCTACAGACAGTAAGCACTAGAGGAAAGCCACAAATGAAAGTTTTTAAACAGATAAAGATTTGTAAAGATACAGAATGCTTTTAACTGCAAACAAATCAGTTACTTGTGCAGATTAGTTAATAGCAATAAAATACACTCAAAGACTAAAAAGCAGGCAATAAAAGTGCTATATATTAATTGTTAGAAACAATAATCTGTATAAATCGGAAAAAAAAAACAGGATACTTATATATCTCAGCTAACAGTTGTGGTCAACAACTCTCATCCACTCTGCTCAGTGTGTATAGAGTTAAAGGATAGTCTTTTAATGAAAGTTGGTAGGTGATCACTAACAGTGTTAGAGAGGCTCCAAGAAGAGATGATTTTGCTAGGCTCGTATGTGAGAGCCCAGTCAAAGGTGGAAGATCAGTTTTACGTTTTGTTATATCTGGTTAGAGTGGTGGTTATTTGTGTGAAGCCTTACAGGTTAACAGTTGAGGTGATGTTGAAATCAAAGATTTGAAGCTGATCTGTGTTCATGTCAGCTAAAATGACAGCTTTTTGGTTGATGCTGGTAGAGAACCAATACAGACTATCCTCAATACTAGCATTGTTGTTGTCTGGTGAATGTAAAAGATGGATGGTTTTGTGATTATTAACATTTAGTTGGGAAATACTTTGTCCATGAAACAGAGAGATCTGTTTGGAGAATAAGGTACAACTATGTCCAGAGGGCCTTAGCCATTTTGAGTACACATTAGCAGATCTACAGTAGATTAATAGTCAAACAGAATTTTTGAATGAGGGTTGACATAGATGGTATGGTGACAGTAGTATTTATTTCTTATTTAATATAGCTAAGCCCCCACCTTTTGAGTGGCTTGTCTAGGGTTGTGATATTATAGCCTGGGGAGAATGTCTTCATTTTTAATGTTGGAATTCAGCCAGTTTTTAGTTAGAACTAAAATATCAAGAACATGGAAGACAACTTATGCATACAGCTGATGAACTGTGTTAGGTATGCTTTCGCAGTTCACATGTTGGAAAACTAATCCTGTGGTAACATGATAGTCTGGGTTACTGTTGCATGGCTGATAGGAGGTAGTAGTGTGATATGTAGAGAGGACAGGTTTTGGGTATATGTTGTCTGAGGGGGTTAGTTGCTTGGAGGCAGATAGGAGAGAGGATGTTTGGGTTTGAGTTTATCTTTGATACCAACCTGGTGTTTTAGTAAAATGGAATTACTTAGTAAGAGTTTTGTTAAGTAGGATTTATGCGTTTGGAAGAGGTGAAGGGATATGGTGAGGAGAGTGTGGTTTGACTGAATGACAGATTTGTGTAAGTATAATTGTCCCAGAGTGAGGGATGTGGGTTTCATATAGGGGAGTTATATGTGGCGAAATGGGCTAGAGACAGGAGTGTAAGAGAGAGAGAAGGAAACAAGTAAGTATTGTAGAGGAGTAGTGAGGAGATGGATAGTTTGTTAACAGAGGAGAGCTACAAGTGTGCATATGTGACATAGATGGAGAAATTTTTTTTTAGTAGATTTACTCAGTAATACATGTAGTGCATACAAGATATTCACTTGGGGTTTCATTTATGGGTCAGAGCTTTGCAAAAGGAATACTTTGTGCAAGTGCATGGAGGGGGAGAGATGTCACAGTGATGAAGGAATGAATAGAGTGAAAGACTATATATTTCAGTGAGTGTATGTTAAATAGAGTTTGGGAGGAGAGAGGCCGATAGATGTAGAAGGAGCATAGAAACAATACTAGGCAGGTATTCAAGAAGACTGTAAGATGCCTAGCCATATACACCTTTACAATGGCAATTAAAAGCTTATGCCTCCCTTTTCAAGCACTTAATAGTGCTTACCTCCCAAATCAGGCAAGGCTGTACATGATAAACCTGAGATGAATTTGTTTGTCTACTCATCTATTCATCAAGACTAGCCTTAAAGGTAGTCAAAGTAGTCTTATGTTTGACATACATTGGTAACTTACTCCATAGGCTAGGAATATGTTGAGTTAGGGAACTATTTGCAGTGAATCCTGCTTGTTTGTTGGGATACATTTAGGTCCCTAGTGCAGTGGTGTATGGAGTCACTAGTATTGCAAAGAAACAGAGGGTCAAATAGGATGATGTCTTTCATATATCAAAAAGCAAGACACAGATCACCTTGAAACAGCCTGTATGGTACTGAGTATAATGAAAGTTGTGCTAATCTATCACGAGAGATGAAAGATTTAAACCCTTTGATTTTTTTGTTAAGGTATCTTTGGGCCTTTCTGGTTGAATAATTTGAACAATCTTCTTCCATGTGTACATACCAAAGGGGTCATTGTATTCAATAATGGGTGTGACGAGGGAAGAGTAGAGTGACAGGATGGCATATCTGGATCTTGAAGATAGCTCTATGGAAAGGAATTTGGGTTTAGAGGTATTAGGATAGCCATGGAGGGAGGAGAAACACAGAATGGTTAGTAGTCTTCAGATGAAGCACAATGATCTATTTTGAAGCAGGATAGGAAGAGTGTTAATGATAAAGAGGTAAGAAAATGTGAGCCTAGTATTGGTTGAGTGACTGTATAGTGAGCAGAGAGCTGGGAAGATGGTTAGTAGAGGAAGGAGAGGTTAGATGTGAGAGATGTAAGTTGAGAATAGCAGAGTAATGAGATGGTGAAGTAGAAGGAATATCAGCGTGCTATAGTGAGGCTGTGTGGGGGGAAGAATGGAATTGGTGTCGGGAGAGGAAGTGTTAGGTTATCGGTGAAGAGTATGTATGGGTGGGGTGGGTGGAATTGGATTACGGTAGGGGAGTGAAGTGAAACTGAGTATTAGTGAGGGTGAACAGAGTGGGTTGTTCTCACACAGAATGGCAATTTTTACAAACAAACTGTAAATGCGAATTGTGAAGTGAGGAAATAAGAGACTATGGTTAGGGGCAAGGAGAAAATCTGTGGGCAATACAACCAATTATTTGAACATTGTGCAAAAGGAGAAGGCAGTTATAGGAGGGCTGAACAGAGACAGAGCAAGTAGATAGATGTCTAAAATGAATGTGAAGAAAAACCTATGCACTGGTAGAACCAGAGATTACAAGGGCAGAGTATAGTAGATGAATGCAGACTTTGATTGTGGTGAGCAGAAAGCTTAGAGTAGCACAACAAATGCTACTGCAAAGAATAAAACCTAAAGGTAACTAGGCAGCAAAATTTAAGATGACTAAAGCTAAGTTAGTAAGTGGAGACCTCCAGCATGTATCAAAGCACAAGTTTTACAAACTCCTTTATGAAGTATAGATTAATTAAATTAATTTAAAAATGTTGAGTTAGCCCAAAATTGACGTGCTGATGTACGTTATTTTGCCAGGTGATTACACTTTGAGCTTGTAGTTTCAAACATCTTTTTAACTGGGGTGTGTTAGTCATGTAGCTGTGGTCTTTGCCTATAAAAGATAAAACGAGGAAATTAGTTTCAAGCAATATCCATCTATCTATCTATCTATCTATCTATCTATCTATCTATCTATCTATCTATCTATCTATCTATCTATGTGTCTATGTGTCTATCTATACAGTAGAGGACTGCTACATTATTGAGAGTAGAGAGAGTAGAGAGAGTAATATCCAGGTCTACCTTGTCTTCTGAGTCTCTCACAGAGGAGGCCTTAAATTACTAACATCCACAGAGACATCCTGGCACTGGGCTGGGGAAGGGCAGATAGATGCACATGTGCTGCAAGGAACTAATGGTAGACAAAGTTAATCCAGGAAAGACTTATTTTATATTTTTGTGTGCTGTATGTTTTTTTCAGTAGATGACAATAAACTTATTATAATTCTAGTTTGACAGAGGATTGTAGCATGTGGAAAAAGAGGATGGCAGTGCCACCAGAAGCAGTATTGCTGATTGCTTCTAGTGGGTTAACGATTCATATCCACAGTTATGAAAAGAGCAACATGCTAAAATTACTGATGAGAGGAAATACTCTCTTGTTTGAGAGGAGGCTGTGTGTGTGTTGGGGGTGGGGGGACAACTGATTAACCAGGAGAACAGGGGCATACTTTAAAGTTAAGCAGATGAGTATGGAGATTTTTCTTGAAAATGTTTTGAGTTTGAGTTTGTTTGAGGGCAGATGGCATCTGGTTCCATAGATTACATAGGATAAGTACAAGGCTTCACTATGTGCATTTGAGGCCTTGTCCTGATTGGCAAGGTATATTTCTTTTGAGAGGAATTCTCTTGTTGGACAGTTCCACTTCATCCGTGACATTAGGGAAGAACATTTGGACAGTTGGTGCAAAATATTGTAGGTTACTTTTGGTTGGGTGTATTGAAGATTGCTTGGAAATTCCGTCCAGTTGTAATTATGTACTGCAATCCAGTAATGAGTTCTGATTTAGAGATTGGAGGCAATTTTTGCTATTTTGTTATAGCATTGTTCTACTTGTTGAGAGTGTGAAGGTCAGTATAGCCTGGGGCAGCTTAGAGTAGAATGTGACAGAGGTAAGCATTGGCTGTAGTGTTTTGGGCTCATTCTGAGACAGAAGTTTGATTCTTATAAATTACATTGTCTTTGATTAGTTTTGTCTACGACACTGGATGTATCCAATTCTTAATTAATTTTCCAGGGTAACTCAGAGGTGTTTGGTATTTAGGACAGTATCCAAGATAATATTGTTGGCAAAGGTAATTGAAAAAATTAGTATGACAGGACTAGATCTAGGTAGAAAGAGCATGTTGTTTGTCTTTTTAACGTTGAGTATTAGGTCATGTTGTTGTAGTCAAAGTTCAGTTGAGGAATATGATTCTTGTGTTTGGTATTGTGGTTTATTAATGGAAGGGGGATGGCAAACAAGGGTGGAGTTGCCTATATACTGAATAAATGAGGTGGGTCCAGAAGCAGTATATAGATCTTGATGAATATATTAAACGGCAATGGAACTAGTATATAGCCATGAGGGACACTTATATTAACAGAGTGCAAGGAAGAGTATGTTGTTTGCCACTTTGCACATCATATTCTGGTACTTGTAAGTCTGAAAGTATAGAGGAAAATGGAACTGTGCACCAAGGGTAAGAGAGGTCTGGATTGCTACTAGGGCAAGACAGCTTCTGAGGGATGAGCAATAATGGCCATATAGGTTAGGATGAAGAACAGAAATGAAGGGTGTTTGTAATTGGTAAAAGTAATAGTGGTAGCATAGAGTTGGAAGAGAGTGTTCGTGGAGTGCTTGATAGGTAGCCTAGTAGGCAGCACAAGGAATAAATGTTGGACAGAATTTATAAGATCACATGGGCAAAAGCGTTACAGACAATGAATAATTTGCTCATTTTTCATTATTATTATTATTTCATTATTATTATTATTATTATTATATTTTATTTGTCCTTTGTTGACCAGGTTAGTCCCACTAAGCTAGTAGTCTATTTATAGGGGAGACTTGAGGTGGTATTTATACTACTAGGAGAACTTTGTCCAGGGCTTTGAGGAACTTCCCTTACTCGTCACTGTTGCAAGTGGGACTCATTTTGGACAAGTAAATATAGTTTCATCTGCAGGACCAGATGGAATATGATATGAAATGTATAAAAAATTAAGGGATTGGCAAAAAAAAAAAAGTAAAGGTTTTGAATGAATGGTTAAATGGAGGTTTTATGCATAAAGAATTATGTAGTGGATTATTTAAATTCATATGGAAGAAAGAAGATAGAAGACAGTAAAAAAAAATGGAGACGGATAGTATTGAATATTAATGATTATAAGATTTTTATGAAAATAATACAAAGTTTGAAACTAAAATGGAAAATATTATGGAAGATGGCATATATAACGTAAAAGGAAGGTTTCTCAAGAATTATTAATGATAGTTAGAGAAATTGAGGATGATATTATGAACAGAAAAGAAGAAGATGTGAAAATCATGACAGGAGACCTTAATAAGGCATTTAACAGTACAGGGTCTATATTACAAGATCGAAACACAAAAAGAGTGAACTCTCTTTAAACAAACACTAATGCTCAAAACCACAATATATTGAATGCACGGAACAGCAACTTTTTTTCCCAGGGAAAAAAAAATTGCTGGGCCTTTACCAGGACTTTGCTGTTTCCTCCACTGTGGTGCGATGTCGGAGTTGGTATATTTAAGTAGGGGTGTGGGGGGGCACAGCCCCCCAGATTTTTTTTTTTTTTTGAGCAGCGATTTTTTTCCCCTGGGGAAAAAATAGCTGTTCCGTGCATTCAATATTTTCTGGTTTTGAGCATTAATGTTCGGTTAAAGGTTCGCTTTTTTTCTGTTTCGATCTTGTACTATAGAACCAACAGAACGGGACATGAAATCTTATGGATAATAATGAAAGAATATAATATAAGTGAGAAAGGTAGGCAGTTATTTATGTTAGCATATAGTAATAATAAAGTAAGAATACTTGTATATGGCTGGTTAAGCCAAGAGGTACATATGAAGAGTGGTGTAAGACAAGGATGTCCAATGAGTTGTATACTGTTTGCATTAGTTATAAATGTAATAGTATGTGAAATAAATTACAAAATAAAGGAGGTGGGGTATATAACACCTGAAGGGTTAAGAATTCCAGTTCTGTTAACATATACAGATGATATTATAATCATTGCAAAGAACAAAATTTGGATTAACGTAGTAGTAATAATTTGCACAAATGAGTGTCTAGAGATGATAAGGATGTCTTTAAATAAAGCGAAAAGTAAAGGTTTATATGATGCAGTAAAGATTTGGGGTATATATTTTTACAGTGAATGAAATTTCTGTGTTAGTTATAAATTCTGGGAATAAAGGTGTAAGTAGAATTCAAAGAGAAAAAACAATAGAAGAAATAAAACAAACCTGTCTTATCACTCAGAAAAAAAGGCTTATTTGATAAATTCAGTACTTATGGGAAAAATACCATGCTTAGCAAGTGCATTTATGTTGCCAACAGTATTTGAAAAGGAATTATTACAGATATTTGTTTTTATTTATATGCAGTTCTAGATTAAACCCAGTAAGAAGATGTGTTTTTTTGTTTGTAAATAAAGAAGAAGGAGTTTTACAGTTAATTAACCCAGTGGTATAGCTGCTTTATTAAATTTGTACAAATTGTTAAAGTGGATAAACAAAAAAGATGAGAGATTAGTAGTAAAACTGTATAAATATAACTATGATTCATTTTTTTGGGTATGATAAAAAAGAGTAAAAGAGAAAAAACTGCATAAATGAGGAAATAAAATATTACCAAAAATATTTTTTTTTTTTTGTGGAAAATAAAAATTGATGATATAGAAAAAATAGAAACGTATGGTATAACAATGTGAAACATTACTATGTAAAATGATGGTACAATCTAACAGATGAAAAAAATTAAAGCTATAAAATAAGATGCAAATGGTGTAATGAGAAAGTAGAATGCCAAGAGTTTTTGAAGAGATGGGTAATAGATAAATTGCCTGTAGAAGGAAACCTGCTATATAAGAAGAAAAGTGATACAATATGTTTACATTGTCAGTAAGAAGAAACTACAGAACATGTGATTTTGAAATGTAAAAGAATAAAAAAGTTATGGGGAAAACTATGTAAAGAAGATTTTTTGAAGATATAAAATAAGTGAATAAAGCAAACATGGATATGATTAAATATTTGGTATAAGAATAGAAGTAAAGAATATGTTAAAAGAATAGATAAAAAGTTATTTTGTGTTATATGGAATAAAAGAATAAATGAAATTATGTTTAATGGCAAATGGATTTTAGGTACAATAGTAAGTAAAACCAGATGGTGGTTATAGAAAAAGGAGTTGAGGCCTAACAGGGATGAAAATGTAGTATAATTGTGTAAACAGATTATGTATGTATATATATATATATATATATATATATATATATATATATATATATATATATATGTATAGAATCAGTACTGAATACCGAACGCCCAAAATCCCGACGCTTAAAACACTGAGACCACATGACCGAAATCCCACAATACCGAATATGTAAAACCGCGAAATTCAAAATCACGAAAGTTACACAACCAAACAGCACACACAAACCTTCCCCCCACAACCAAACCATGCATCCTACACTAGACATAGGCAGGGGAGCGTTCGGTATTTCGTAGTGATCCTATATAGATATATATATATATATATATATATATATATATATATATATATATATATATATATACGTTCACTTGTAAATATTTGTAAACATGTAAATATTTTGTAGAGAAGAGTTATTTTTGTATATAAATAAAGGACCCATACTATTTTTGATAGGTGCTGTGGGATCTTTTATATCCACCTGAACTACCACCAACTCTGTCAGATGGGACCTCGGTTTAACATCTCATCCGAATTCAGCAGACTCAGGAGTGCAGCAACCCCTTTATACTGCACTGCAGGATCAACATTTGATCTACCTGGTATTGAAAAAGAACTCGCAGCCTTCTGCACCAAAGACAAATGTGCTACCTGTTGCTCTACTGAGACCAGTGGAGACAAAAGATGAGAAGAGGAAAAAGGGGAGAGCGGTTAGATATACAGAGGAGCAGACAGAGCTAGATTAATAGCCAAACAGTGCATTATTAAATATTTTTTAGAAATCTTTTAACAAAACAAAATCCATGGTGAAACAGCAATGTACCATGGTTGTTTGTGGTTTACATTGGGATTAACATACTGCTTTTACTTTGATTTGATCACTCGTGTCATATTCCTGACCAGACTATTGCATACAAGAGGAGTTAAATCCAGTGTAGCTAACACCCAAATATTCTATATCACTATAATTTATAGTATTTGTTACATAATGCAAGTCTAAAAGCATACCAGAGTAAATTGATTGAAACATTATATTCTAATATATGCAATGTTTAATATAAAGTATATCATGCAATGAAAACAACTCTTGACTGCAGCATAAAGGATTATGATCAAATCTCCGATCATAACCAACTTATTATATGCTCGAGACATAGATGTTGAGAGATTCACCTCAACAGTGGTTTGTTTACTATCAGTCATGAAAAAAGAATGTAGGAGTGCAAATCATTGCTTTGAAAGCTGTAAAACATTTAGCTCTGCTACACAAACAGTGAGCAGAGCAGGTGTCCCTCTGATGGCTTATGGATTTAAAAGCTGTTAGATACTTTTGCTGTGACACATTCTTTGTTTAATAGTATGAGAGAGCAAGGTATCTAACAACTTTTCAAGCTGTTGCACCTTCTGTTGCTATTCTGTGGTGGCAGGCACTGTCCAGTGTTATGCTTTAATAACCACTTCTTCTGTATCAGAAACAAGCTTAACAAGCATGTCTTTTTCCCGATTTCAATTGTATTGCATACACTACATTTAATTCTGTGAATACTGAAACATACCATGTTGATGATAATTTTGTAGATGCAAAAGTATGACATATTATACTTTCACTGCACTACTTTATGTATGTGTTTTTTTACAGATATACAAAAATATAATAAAATTAATTTGCTTTTTTCTTCATTTATTCCCTGATTACCCACTTAATACATTTCAGGGTTACTAGGGAGTTGGAATCACCAGGCACAATGCAGAGGAACAAATCCTGAATAGGTAACCAGCTCTTTACATTAGGCATACATTGCATCTTTCTCACATGGGTGCGTGCACGCACACATGCGCACACTCAGATACACAAAGGCAATTTGGAGGAATGCCATTTCACCTATGGCATGCCTTTGAGTTATGGGATGAACCAGGAGCACAGGGTGAAAACCTACATTGACACAAGAAGAGCATGCAGACTCCACTCAGAAGTTATCCTAGCTAAAGACTTTTACTGGAGAGCTAAGCACTGTGAGGCAAGAACACTGACAAATTACCCTATTGTGACACCAAGAAAACACACCACTTAATTACGTTTATTCAAACTTCATTTTTTGTAAGTGTGAAATCCTGTAAGTCATACAAATAATGCGTCCCAGGGCAAAATTATTCATGGGGTATTGTCATTTCTAAGGTCTATAAGGTATTCCGATTTGCGTTACATCACATTTGGTCATATCCTGTGATTCATCTCACTTCAGCATATCCTATTTCTTAAAGATGCAGTAGAGAAAATTGGAGCTTTTAATCTTATTCCTGTGAGCCTTTGTAATATTTTGCAACATTATTATGGCTAATATAAAGTTACGCCTCAAAAATCTCACAGAGTAATTACATATCCCTCTACACTGGTTCGGCTGTTGGATTTCTTGTGAAGATGGTGTTAAAAGTTAATGTGGCTTTTTCCAATCAACAACAGTGCTTCTTCCACCTGTGAATCAGGAAGCAAAATGGAAACAGCAGTGAATGTTGTTACACAACCTAGCCCAGCCTAATGGCTGTATGCACTTCCTTCCTGATGGATTTTAGAGCTGCAGTTATGAAGGTAGAGGTGCTTAAAGGATAAGAACATACATTTCCCTTAGACCTTGCGAGTTCTTTCTCTCTCGCACTTCAAATAAGCTAATCACTTTGCACTTCAACAGGTTTTTGTAGCAATTATTGTAGCACATCTAAGTGCCATGAGCACTATTCGTTCTTCACGGAACTAGCTCCAGTACTTAGTAGTTATGACCACCCCTCCTGGAATGATTAAAGGGTAGTTTCCTGTACTTTCTCCTATTAACCTTAGATGAAAAACGGCATGATTATTGGTATTGGCTGCTAAAATTCACTCGCAAACTGCTTTTGCTATTGTATCTTTGCATTGACTTCTAGTATAACTATCTGAATTAGTGGTCTGTCCTGGGTATTGTAGCAAGGTTAAGGGACAGTAATACTGAATAAGTAAATTGCTATACCTCCGGACAAATGCTAACAAGTCATGCATATTTACTGTGCCCTTAAGGCTGATATACAGGAAAAAGTTCTGCTGTTGGCTAATGATAAATGGTGCATGCGGACTTAATTGACAGTTATGCATATGGTATGATTTACTGCATTTACTCTGTTCTTGGTTTAGATCTAACAACCATATCCCCTCTCTAGGTGTTTCTACCTCACATCCCCCTGAAAGGCTTGAAAAAGTACATAGGGTCATTCCGGAATAGCGACCAAGTACGGAAGACTTTCCCCTTGCTATTGAACTTGATAAAAAAGGTTAATATCCACAAAAATACCTTTGCCACCTGTAAACCTAACTAACGGGGTCCAAAAGCACTGGTGACAGTCTCCTTAACTTCGCATATAGTCAGTTTAGGCTACAAAACTGGATAAACAATCTGTTGGAAGGGTAAAACATTCCTGTAGCCCTCTTTCTTTACCAACTAATTTAAAACAGTGTGCTTTCTACTGTTAATCTGTAACATTAGGTTACGAATATAGTGTGCTGTGCTATACCAAACAGTGCATTTTCTAAAACCTAAGTGAAACAAGCATGCTACCTATAGTGTAATTAGAAAACGGGCTTTCTGTAGTATAGAGTGAGAAATGGGCTTGGAACTGTGTAGGTTTAACAGTAGGGCTTATGTGCAGAGTGCTTGGCACATTAAAAACAAAAAAGTGTGCTTCTAACTCCTACCTGCACATTGACTCTAAGCATCTGGTTTACTGGTTCAGCCCCACTCTGCTTGCTTCACACCCCACCCTGCCCCCATATCCCACCCACCCCCGGTACTACTACATTTATAGTATCACTGCCACACACCCTTAATTAACTAACCAACAACACATACTTCTAAAACCCTGCTAACTCCTAGCACAATAATACACCCTCTGTCTACCTTAATATCCATATTATCCCACCAACAACTAGTCTGTTCTCATAACGCTTTTACCCACCATATATATTTTTCACGTAAACTTAAAACAAACCATACCCTAGTAATTACAATGATTACAGCTAAAATACTAATGCTGCTATCCTTACTACTCCTGCTAATCATTCCTTATCACCTAAGCTCCTATGAGCATGTACAGTATCTAGAATTCCAATATCCAAACTCTCAAAGACACCAACCTAGCATTTAAAAAGCTTAACCACTATATAACTACCCTCAGACCTAATTCCTCAACCCGCAATAACCATTACCCAACTAAATACCGCTACATTAGCTCAAAAACCAAAGGCTACGAAAAACTCATAAACAAACTCTTGAGACTCATAAACAACTTAAAATTAACCTTATGAGGGATGGAGACATCCACCCCAACCCTGGCCTATCCACAACAGTAGACCCAAGCTCACTATCTAACAATCCAACGTGCACTACCCAGATTGATAGACTCACAAACTCATTTCTGGCCTGTTATCTTAATATCAGAAGCCTAAATAACAAGATCCATAGCCTACATGGACTCCTAGCTGTTCACTTCCCTGATATCCTCTGCCTCACAGAAACCTGGCTAAAACCAACAACCAAAGATAATGAAACAACTCCCCCACAGTACAACATTCTTAGATTGGACCGGATCTCTAGGAAAGGTGACGGGGTAGCTGTACTATACAAGTCTGCCTAACAATAACAATTGACACTCAGCAGCCACCCCAGTTTGGCAATGCAGACATTCTCATCACCAAACTAAAAATAAACAAAAATAAATGTAGATACATTGTCTGCATTTATGTACCACCCGGTAAGAATGACAATACTCTAGAAAACATCCTACATTGGCTAGTTTCTAACTATCCCCAGGAAACCATTGTCTTGGGTGACTTTAACATTGATTGGAACACCTGTTCCTCTGAATCTCCCTCTACCCATATAAACCTCCACGGGTTTACTCAGGTCATTTCCACCCCCACTAGATTCAGAAAAATAGAGCCAAAGATAGTATCCTTGATTGGATACTTATCAACAACCACCCTCAAAAGTACAAGCCAGGAACACTGCCCGATGATCTAAGTGACCACTGCCTTACCTATTTTATTAGGCTCAAAGCCAACATTCCCCACCAGCCCACCTATAAAACTATAAGAAATGTCAGGAACTTTAATCTCAACAACTTCCAAAAAGAACTCAAAGCATGTAATTGGACTGTTTTGAAACAACTCCCATTACAAGAAGCAGTTGATTATTTCAATACTAGATTCCTGGCTATCCTTAGCCAACATGCAGTTGCACCATGGCTTTCTAAAGATACAAAATCCAAAATTACACTTAGAAATAACACCTGGGCCAGGTGGCATGCTACCAAAGCCCCACTGAATCAAGTAAGATACCAGCAACTAAGGAATGAGACCAAAAAATCTATCATTCTAGACAAAAAAAAAACACTACACCCTCCTACAACAAAAATCTCAAAAGTTCTGGGCTGGTATTAACAGTCTTCTCCACCCAGGCTGTTCCACCATTCCTACCCCATCAGGTGCCCTTGATAAATCTCCTGTAGAAATCGCAAACACCTTAAATTCCTTCTTTACCGAAACTATCCAGTCTCTAGCTACCCGTTGTACTCCAACGGACACAAACTCCACCACTGAAACATCTAGCCCTGATCCACCCAATATCCAACACACCTTTACCTTCCAACCTGTACCTACTAATTTAATCCAGACCTTACTTAAAAAGCTAAAACCTACTACACTAGCTGCTGACCACCTCCCAGCTGAATATCTTCAAAAAGCTGCAGATGCCATAGCACTCCCCATTTCTATCCTGATTAATAGATCCATCTTGGAGGGAGCCATCCATCAATATGGAAATTTTCACATGTAATACCTCTTCATAAAGGAGGTAGTTCCACAGAACTATCTAACTTTAGGCCTCTAGCCATTCTTTCTCACTAGCTAAAATCATGGAAAGATCCATCCACAAACAAATCATGCACTTTCTTATTCAATACAGACAGCTTGCTGACTCTCAGCACGGCTTTAGGCCATTCCACAGTACCACCACGGCTCTCCTTTCTCTAATGTCATCAGTCTTAATCGTAACAACAACAAACTATTCTCAGCACTCTTCCTTGATCTTTCAAAAGCTTTCAACATGGTCAACCATCAGCTACTGCTCAATACCCTGCAATCCATCGGTTTAGACCGTCAAGCAATACAATGGATTCGCTCCTACCTAAACGGTAGCCAGCAGGCTGTCTTATGGCAGAGCAAGCTGTCATCCCAACTCCCTCTAACCCTAGGAGTCCTACAGGGCTCCATATTAGGTCCCCTTCTTTTCTCAATCTTTATCAATGATCTACACACAACCATCCCAGGAGCCACCTGCATCCAATATGCAGATGACTCAACACTAATACGCTCTGCCTCCTGTCCAACACAACTACTGTCCCTCACCCAGACCACTTTCAGCCACTGTAGAAACCTGGCTACCTAATTGCCGCCTGCTTCTAAATCCTAACAAAACCAAGCTACTACTTCTCTCCCCTAACCATAGAATTTCTCCTCCTTCTTTCAACATTAAATCTAACAATACCACCATTGTCTCCCCAGATGACCTTACTAAGCTTCTAGGTGTAATAATCAACAACAACCTTAAATTTGATAAGCATGTAAATCACACTATTAAGTCCATCAACAAAAAACGTGGCTCCCTGTACAGAGCCAAACCTTTCCTCACCCCTCTAGCTAGGGTAGCTATTGCAAGATCCCACTGCCTCTCTACCCTTATGTATGCCTCCCCTGTACTCACCAACCTATCCAAAACTGATCTCAGTAAATTATCAGGATGTTATAATCATATAGCCAGATTCGCTACCGGCATGGCTTTTAGGACTCATCATTGTCAGAACCTAAAAGCACTAGAATGGCTTGAATTTCCTACCCTTCTGCAGTTCAACCAGCTTATAGTGGCACATAAAATACTCCACCAACCGGAAAACAACCCTGCCCTCAAAAATATTCTCACCCCCCATAGTGCCCCCAGGCTACTACGCTCATCTAATAAACTAATGATACTGACCCAAAAATCCACCAACTCTGCAGGCGATGCTTTATTTGCCAACTCAATCGGTAAAATCTGGAATCTACTCCCTACTGCCATTACCAAGGAAACCTCACTACCCCTCTTTAAAAGAGAAGTAAAAAAATACCTCATATCTCATTTGCTGTGCTCCAGTTCTAAACCTGATTAACAACTTCACTAAAACATTTATTGCTACCCCACCTGCTGTTTAGCTAATTATCCATGTCTCATATCATATGTAAGTCCACACATTGTGAATTATGTCCTCAAATCATATGTAAGTCTGAACATTGTGAATTATGATATCTGCTTACATCCTTTGTCTATATTTTGATATGTTTCCTGACTTTATAACTCGGTTATGTATGTACTGTCTCTGTTTTTTCTATGTGGAGCTTTTCTCCCCGGGCCTCTGCTGAAAATGGACATGTATCCAGTCGGATTATCCCGGTCAACAAGTGTAAAATAAAAATAAATAAATAAACCTGGTGCATTTGGGCATTCTGAGGCAGTGCAGCAACTGCCTCATGTACACAGACAACCCCCTCCTCTTACCTCCTAACACTCAGACTTGTGAGAGATGCACTTACATAACCAAATTGGAAGCTATGCACTCTCCAGCCAAGACCGGACTAGCTGGTCAAGAGGAAAAGGTTAACACCTGCAACATACCACATGAAACACATAGCCATCCAGAACACCCACTATCACAACTCTCACATAAAAACACAAACCATATTCCCACCTTCACGGAGGCTGTCAATAGAAATTTGCTCAAACAGCAAAGACCTCCAAGACAGAAATGCACTCGACCACCACAACACAGCACAAACCACAGAACACATAGCTCACCTTCACAGTGTGCCCCTCAACCTAAGCCCCTAAGGCTAAACACCTTGCCCAATACATTAATCATAGGTGACTCAGTAGTGAGGCACACAGATGTCCCACTCATTAGGTTGAATAAGGAGAAGGTAACAGTCAGCTTTTTATCAGGTGCCAGAATCTGACACATAACATACATACTTGGGTCACTCCACAAGTACAAGCATGACTCTGTCATTTTCCATGTGGGTGTGAATGACCTGAGATGCACCTCACTGGACTACATTAAAAGAGAGATGGTGGAGCTCTCGGATTATCCTACCATCACCCAGAATGATACCAGAGTACAAACAAAAAATGATTGACTTCAACAATTGGCTAAGTTTCTGGTGTCATTCTAAGGGGATCCAGTATCTGTCTGCTTGGGACGAGATAATTGACAGACATCGATGCTTTGCCAGAGATGGCCTGCATCTGACACCCCTGGGTTTCCGGGTACTGGCTAAGGCTCATGCCACCCCTTTAGTGCCTTTTTTAGGCTGTGTTCCAAGGACCAAATTACCACAGTGACAGCTATAAATAAATGCAATCTGAGGGTCATGCTGCTAAATGCTAGAAGTCTAAATCTCAAGATGCACTCCTCAAAATGGAGAACATCGACATTTGTGCTGTAATGGAGACCTGGTTTAAAATGGCAGAAAGCACCCCTGCGCTACCAGGCTATAACTCATTCCACACCTTTCAGCCCTGAAGCATGGACTGAAGCTCCAAAGGCAATGGTGCCTCCGTATTCATAAAGGGTATGCATACCTCCAGACTAGTAGCCCAGCATAACGCATCTGAAATACTTCAGGTATAACTAACATTGGGTAAGGCAGCGATCCAGGTAATAGCCTGCTATAGGTCCCCAACCATGTCCCTAGACTCTAACTCCATGTTCCTAAGCACTCTGGAATCTATCAAGGTCCAACCCGACATTCTCTTACTAGGAGACTTCAACTACCCCTCCATCAACTGAGAAAACTACTCAAGCACCAATACACTGGCCCAACGCTTCCTGGAATTTATTACTAACATGGGCGATCATGCTCTACACCAATAGTCAATCTGTCCCTGGTCAGATCCGACCATAAACAAATCACCATGAAAACCCACATTTCACCCACACCCCCTACAAAGGTATCCACCTTGAAGAACTTCTCCAAAGCTGACTTTGGATGCCTAAAAATAGAGGTGGCTAACTTCATGTCACCCATGCCAATGAAAAATAGCTGCATGACTGCCGAATCATATGCCAATGCACTGTACGAACATGTACACAAATGCATGGAACTAGCCATACCCTACAGAACCAAGACATTCTCCTCCAAAAAAAGGAAGCCAATCTGGTTGTGCCCTGCCATTAATAAACTCTACAACAGAAGGAAGAAATTGTTGCAGAAAAAGGTGAAGTCCCAATACTGGAAAAACTCCCTTATTAGCCTCAACAAAAAGTTGAGAGCCCTCATCAAATCCTCTAAAGCCAGCAATGAAGGCAGAATTGCAGCAAACACTAAAAACAGTCGCAAAGCCTTCTATAACTATATCAAGAACCTCCACGGCAATACCCGATTTGCTCTGAGATACTGCACAATGGTACCTCCTATACTGAGCCAACAGATACTGGCAACATACTGGCCGACAGATTCAGTGCCAACTTTACCCCTCTCCCCCCCCAAAGGACCAATCACAATACCGGAAGAATGCCATGCACCCAGCATTACTGCAGCACAGGTTAAAGCTGCATTGTTCAAGGCCAAGAATACAGCTTCCATGGGACCCAATAATATCCCTGGCTGTATTCTACATGAACTACAAAGCAAACTGGCACCACATCTGTGTGCCTCTTCAGCCACAGCTTCACCTCAGGCTTTGTCCCTAATAAATGGTGCACTGCTACAGTCATCCCTCTCCATAAAGGGGGAGCGAGTACAGACCCTGAGAATTATCACCCAGTTAGCCTGACGAGTCTGATATGTAAAGCTGTGGAGCGCATCATCATGGACCTGATTAATAAAAAATATAGGAAATCACCAAACTCTAGACCCTGCGCAATTTGGCTTTGTGAAAGGGAGATCATGCCTACTCAACCTGGTTGACTTCTTTGAGTCAGTCCCCAGGGCTGTGGATGAAGGTAAGGCAGTGCATACAGCCTACCTCAATCTGGCCAAGGCCTTTGATACTATTCCTCACTCAGGAATTATTGATAAACTCACCAAACCAGGCATCAACCCCTATATCACTGGGTGGGTTGCAAATTGGCTCACAGATAGAACACACCATGTGAAAGTAGCGGACTCCAAGTCAGACTGGCAACTAGTCACGAGTGGAGTCACACAGGGATCTGTCCTGGGTCCTCTCCTGTTCAGCATCTACTTCTCAGAAGTCCAGGCCATCAAAAAAGGACTCTGGCTGACCAAGTTCACAGACAATTGCAAGCTGGGAACCATTATTAACTCCCCAAGTGATGCAGACATCCTACAGAAAGGCCTCACTGAGACCAGTGACTGGTGTCGAAACCATGGCCTTAAGCTTAACGCCATAAAATGTGTTGTCATCCCTTTTGGTAAAAACTCAGCTCCCACTAATTACCACATCGATGGGAGCCCACTGAATGCGTTATAAGAGATCTGTGGACGCAGGTTGACAGCAACCTCTCCTTTGACCACCACATTCCCACTGTGGTCAGAAAGTCCTTCTATGTGGCACATCTCATTACCAAGGGTTTTGCATCCAGGAAGAAAGAGGTCATCATCTCTCTCTACTCTTCCCTCATTAGATCAGTCATTGAGTATAATGCCCCATTTGGCATGTACCTCACTAGACACCTGCAACAGCTGGAGAGGCCACAGAAGTACTTCACGAAGAGGATCATAGGCATTAAACACATGTCCTACATGGACAGACTCAAAAGTCTCCAGCTATTCTCTGTCTCATATCACCTACTTGGAAGTGATCTCTGCTTGACTTACAAAACCATGTCTGACCCAGCTCTGTTAGAAATGCTACATTTAAAGAAATCCCAATCCCTCCACACCACACGGTCCAGAGACCTCAACCTCATTACCACAATTAACAGAACATGCTGGAAGGACATGCCCATGCTCTGGAATAGACTTCCCATACATGTCAAGCAGAGCACCTCGCTGGCCCTCTTCAAGAGAAATATTGATGAGTTGATGGGTAATAGAAAGTTCACACTGGGGATCACTCCAGTGGCTGTACTTGATAGAGGCACTGGGAACTAACGTCAGGTGGCACAATGCCAGGGCACTTGTATGGGCTAGGCTTTTAAAGGCTCCAGGGCCATTAGCCTAGTACACACCTATGAGCCTATTAACTACACCATCACATCTCTGACTCTCCTAAGCTGTCTCCGTATTTGTTAGCTGTATTTCTTGAGGCACTGTAGCACTAAACGGCTTACTCAGTTTGGGTTTGGGTGTTGAATGTCATGTAAATGCATTTACTGTTTATACTTGTTACTGCCTGTTACAGAAGATAGCATTTCCATGAAGAGAAAATAACTGCTATTTCAGTATAGGACCAACCACTAAAGTAAAGGTTGAAAAAAAAGTATGGCAGTCACTGCTACTACAGCTGCGAGAACAACTGAAATTATTTATTTCTACATCATTGGCCACCAGCGTCATAAAGAAGATTACATGGGCATAAACTCTTCTACAGTCATGTGTGTTAAAATGATAAATCGTTATACTCTAGAACATGTATTAATTATAGATTTTTTCATAATATTGACTTAATTATAGTGCACTTTTATATTATAGTACTACTCTGTGCACATCTTCTTCTACACTGCACAAAGTTAACAATTTTACAAATGTGACACATATGTTCACCTATACTTTTTAAGGATCCCACTGCATAATATGACTTCTATTTTCTCGAGTGTAGTGTACCATGTGATAGTACCAGTTTCAGGTATATAAGGCACCCAGCTTCTCTTTATGCATTGCAGCGCATCTGAGGAACAGTTATAGCCCATGCTACAGTATACCAGTTCATTTATTATTCCTTAAATCATACTGTTGTGCAGAATCACATAACCTGACTGGCTGATGGGTCACATTTACAGTGATGTGAATTGCTATGTATAGAGCAGCTACAGAAAATTATTTTGAGTTATTATTAGGAATGATCTGTTAAATAGTAACAATTATGCACAGTTGGTTCCATATTCATATGTAATAACATAGCTTTTGGTAGGTCATACTACACTCCTGTATGTTTTGACTGACGCTGGCGATGTTATCACACATTAACGTGTGCTCTGACATAACTTAATATTTATTATATGTTCAAATGTAAGGGGAAATTCTTAGTATCTGAACATCATGACTTTTATGCAGCATGAATTAAAAAACCAACTGGAAAGTCCAACAAAGAAGTAGTGTATAGCTGACAAGAGTCCATAACAGCCCAGTTGACGATATCTTTATTGACACACTGTTACTGATAATCTCCTTCTTTACTTCTCACACAATAAAACTTTCAGATTTTATCATCTTACCGTACACACTACATACTACAAACACAGAATTCTGATTACCATTAACATTTCATCACATCGAATTGTTTATTTAATCATTACTCTCTCATAACAATAATTTATTTTTTAAATCTAATAACATAATGTTTAAAATTTTTTTTTTTTTTTAAATATTTTTATTTTAAAAATATTTACTTTTTAAAAACAACATCAAATAACTCACAACTGACATTATTGTTTTAATTTTTATTTTTTTTTACAATATTTAATAATTTTTGTTATATAAATTATATTCGATCTATTAATTTCTTGTATTATGCTTTTTTTTCAGATGTCACATTTATTTGTGCCTCTATATTAATTTGGTCTGTTTTCATTCTCTTTTCAACATTGTGCTAAATTGTTCTTTTCATTTCACTTAATGAACAAGTCATCCCACCACATCCGTCCCCCGTTCTGCATTTCATTTTGCGCATCACAGTGATTGTTTATCTTTCAAGTTTTTCATATTACCACCCCACATCTGAACTTGTCAAACTGCCTGTAATTAAATCCACAGTCTTTTATCCCCACTGTAATGCCTCCATATCACATATCCAGTTGCATAGCCTTATTTTTGTTTTATGGTTAGATTAAATCAAATGAAGAAAATGGTTGAAAGAACTGAGAGAGGTACAACAAAATGTGGTAGTTGTAAACAGTGTCAATACATATTAAAGGTTGGTGAACTGACATTAGACAACAACCATAAAACAAAAATAAGGCTATGCAAAGGGAACTGTAGGACTAAAAATGTGATATACTTAGCCAAGTGTTCAACATGTCCTTGTTACTATGTGGGGATGACTTCTAGATGTTTGAAAAATAGAATTTATGAGCATTATTACAGAATGAAGAAACAAGATATGAATAATGCACTATGGAGGCATTGTGAGGCTAATAATGATTGTAGGAGATTTGAGTTTGGTATTCTCGAACAGGTTCAAGTGAATCCCAGGGGTGGTAATATCAAGATGAAATTATTGGAAAAAGAGACACGCTGGCAGATTAAATTAAATGCATCAGAGTACCCTGGTTTAAATGAATACATCTCTATCAAACCCATGTTAGTAGGTTAAGTGGGTGTTAGGTGGAATTTTTAAATTTTAAACATTTTTAAGAGTTATGAGTATATAAACATTCATTAAGGCACATAGTAATCAACATAGTCATCTGATAGTAATATACACTAATAGTATGTAGGAATTATCAGAAGTATATATATTGTTGTTTTTAAAAAAATATTTTTAAAAAAAAAAAAAAAAAAAAAAATACACATTTTTTAGTGAGTTTGTTAGTTAGGAGTTTTTAAAGTAGTCATTATTTTATAGAGATAGTAGTAGGGAATCCAGCACAGTGCACTTTAAATGTTAATTAACAAATCAAGTATTGAGTGTTTTTAATTATTGTAATTAATCAATTAAAGATTGTATAAAAAGGAAGTTAGCAATGGTTAGAGTGGTTCTGATGAAATCTACGTCAGTAGATGAAAGCGCTTAACCTAACCAGAAGCATTTTTATTGTGTGAGAAATAAAGAAGGAGATTATCAGTAACAGTGCCTGTGCGGTTTTTTCGTTTAACTGGGACTTCTGAATAGCTTGTCAGCTATACACTACTTTTATGCAGCATGGTAATTAATCCAAGGATGATGGTGAAGTGATATTGTGTATGGCCTGAGGTGGTTTTCACTTGCCCCTTTTTATGGCAGTTCATGGCTTCATTGTTTCTCAGTTTAATTACTGCATCTCCGTTTACCTAAGGCTTCCTAACTTCAGACTTGCCTCAGATGAGCCTCTCTGTTTATAGGTGCTTCTTGTTACCAGTACATCATTGTAATTTGTAATTCTATGGGTCTGCATTGGCCTACACTGGTTACCAGTCCAGTCTCTAATCATCTGTGATATTACTATGTAAGCCTGTTTATATCCTTCTACCTCAGTCGGCCCTGTGCCATACAGCCTAGTGAGACCATTGTATTCTACTTCACCAGAGTTGTTGTAGGTTCCTAGGGTGAGAATGATTTCTCTCATTTTTTTCAGGTTCTACACCTTTGGCATTCACTGCCCATGAAGTTGGGGGAGTCTCCCACAGTGGCCAGAGCTCCCTTATCCTTTTCATCGTCTTTGACACTTGATTTTAATTATGTGTGACGATGTTCATACCATTTTATTACGTCTGATCTGATTTTACTGAAGATTATTGTATTTTGCACTCTTTTTTTAAAATTAATTTTTAATAATATGGTAGAGAGTTGTTTATCCGAACACTGATTATCTGAAATGTCAGTTATCCAAACCAGCCTTCCAAAGAGTTCGGGTAGGAAAAATAAAGTTTGAATATGTAAACATTATATGTATTTGTTGAGCATGTTTTTTGAGCTTGTAGCCAGCTCATGTGTGAAAAATATTCTTTATTGTCCACTGAAATTGCTGAATGGTTGAAAAGTGTATTCCTGCATGCATAAAAAAAACAAGATTTTAGAAATTTTTTATCTGGTTCAGTTATATGCTTGATTATCTGAACAGTTTGATTATTCGAACTAACCTAGATCCCAATTAGTTTACATAATTGACTCTCCACTGTATTACACTTGTCCAATAAGAATACTGAAAACCTGAAGTTGATATGGCTATGTGGATTATGGGTATGGGGAATATGAAATTGTTTGAAGACTGCATGTGTAAACCATTTTCAACAGTTTCCCTGTGTGTGATGTTTTACAGACAGATTCAATGTAGTCTTCTCATTACATTGACAACATTTAAGTATGCCGCTGCTGTGCAAATGAACTTGATACTATGTGCTTCCAGGCCACTGCAGTACACAACCACAGGGCTTGCACTTAGCCACAGGGGTATGTTGCTGTTAAGGGCAAGAAATAGCTGATCACAGTTTTAAAAAAAGTGGAAGGAGCTAAACATAAACAGCTTGCAGCCATCTGCAAACCATTTTTGCTTAGCAGCCTAGTATGTAGTTCACAAAATGTTTAGGTAGTGCTGACATGAAGAGTGTAGGGCTTATTTTTTACTCAAATAGTATGTAGAATACATTTGAATATTTTTGCTGCACACACCTCCACCACCATATTGGAAACATCAGGTGACTGGAGGACAAAGGTTGTTCTTTGTTTATTTTTGTATTCTGTATTATATTGCTTTGTATTTATACAGTTTACTGATCTGTTTTATGTAGTCTTTTACTTGTGTTTTTAATCCAGTTCTTACTTTTGCTTTGTTTATATAAAGCATTACAATAACATTGAATTTGAAAGAATTGAAGTAAAGGCATACTCAGCAAGGGATGGCTACTTTAATCTAGATGGTCACTTAACACAGTGAGCAGGTCCATATTTAATTATTCATGAGGCTCTATCTGAATTCATCTTTTTTAATCGCAATTTATTCTCAAACTCAGAGCTATAGTTCAGCACAAGCATCTTTGCTGTTCTGAACCTTACATAGTTTTGCAACTGTGGATTAACTTTTATGTGAAAATACAGAGTAGAGAATTAAATGAAAACAAAAGTAAAAACACACAGCAGATTGTTAAACAGTGGAGAAATGTATCTTGATGCATGTTTTCAAACTGCTTCTTTTTTTAACCTTTTAAACCAGTCATAGTTCACCTTTGATGATCCTTGTCAGAATGTAAAATACGCCATGTATCCCCACATATATGTGCTTTGCATTGTACAGTAATATTGCTTGACACTACATCTTTTATTATTATTATTATTATTATTATTATTATTATTATTATTATTATTATTATTTATGGCAACCAGTTTTACCCCAGGTAAGATGCAGGTATCTCATCTTGTTTAAAATAGATTTCGCTGCAAGGCAAGACGCAAAACTTTTATGTTAAGTGAATTGCTTAATGTTAAGTATGTGTTCCAGGTGGGATGTGAAACTGATTCTTTTAGTTTCCAGATGTGTACTCATTTTGCACATGGTATGTTTGTCTGAGATATGAGATCTAGGTTATGATAAATTAATTGTTCAGCTTCACACAGGTAAACAAAAGCATCTCTCATTTTTCATGAGAAGTACAACAATTGCTGAATGATATCTAGATTAATGTGGCATGTTGGATTGAAGTATATTAGGCAGATTTTCTGCTAGCTTACACCATGAAATCTCTCTTTTTGAATCTTGAGCTCAGAGTACATGTAGTTCTGGTGATGTTATTTCATTATGCGACAGAAGGAGTTATGCAGTACCTCTGAACAAGCATTGTACCACTAGCAATGCTCAGAACTGTTAAACTTCAAACAACACATGCATTATTCACAAGTAGAACAACTATAAATATAAACATTTTTCTGAAACATTTTTGTGTCCCTAAATTGCTGTGCTGCTAGAAGCAGTCGTAAATGGACATTTACTGATTTAATTACAAAGCCATTTTAACCCATGTTTATTGAGTCGATACATGCTTACATAGATAATTCTGCAGTAAATTATTCAAACACTTTCTTTTATATAGTATATGTGTCTTTGTAAAGAAGTTCTTTTCAGCACTGGAACTCCACTTGAACCTATACTGACAGTAGCAGGTTCTACGGAGTGATGGACTATGTTACCCAACTCTGTCACTTCCATGCATTGTACTGTTTTGCACCAGTTTAGAAATAGGCATTACGTTAAAAAGGGATGACACCAGCCTTTGATAAACTACATTGGTGTTTTTTTTTTCTTTTTGATTTTTTTTTCTCTGTTTAATGTTTTGGCCTCTGTGCTTTAGACAGTCAGCAATTATGGGTGTTTCTTCTCAGTCCCAGATGCTTGTGAACCCCCCCGGGCCTAATCCGGTACTTTTTCCCACTGTCTGAGAAGAGATTGATGCATCCGCAAAACAAACAGCACCAGAATTACCCATTCTAGGGACTCGGACTTGCCTGTGATATACATAGGACCTGCTGGAGAGATATTTTTGTATTCCATTGATTAACCCATCTCGGGAACAGGTTAATCATCCATGCGAAGCAGAATACCCTGCCCACATGCTGAACTCGAGTGCAACTTGGACAATTGGATCGGGAACAGAAAATTCATCCCTGGCTTGGCACCTCTGTCTCTAATAGACACAGGCAATTTGTAAATGGTTCATCTCCCAGGCCCTAGCTTGTAAATGTTTCATCTCCCAAGCCCCTGCTTACACTTATCAAGGGTATCAGAACTTATCAGAGATTTGGAATGCATGGCTAGGCTTAAAAAGGCCCTTGTGGTCATTAGCCTAGTAAACACCTATGAACATCATACACGTGGCCATATGGATTTTTTGTTTTATGCCTTATTCATTCCCAGACCCCATACCTGACATGCAGTGATGTCAAGCCATTAAGGCCAAGAGCATCAGTTGGTGTGTGTCCTGGTATTTTTAAGCTGAGGTTGCATACTCCACAATACCTCCATTGGGGCTATCATCTTGTGCCTAAGATCTGCCCCATGAACTCACACTGGGATAGATGAGCCAAGCCAATTCCTCAGGTGCTAAACTTGCAAGCTGAAACCAGGTTATATGTGTGCAGTCAGGGCTTTGTTCTTCTTCACCAAAGAATGGCTGAAAATTGACATTTTTTATTGCAGCTGTCTTACTTTACAGCTTTCCTAGTACTTAATAAGAATGATTTATTTATTTAACTAATTATAGTAACTAGATAAATGTCATTGAGGCACAACTTCCAATACATGGTAGACTAACCACTGGGACATAGGAAGAAACTGGAGTAATCAGAGAAAGCTGGACATGGTTATGGGTAGAAAGTACAGTTGGGTAAAAATCATACCATAACAGTAAATGTCCTTCTCTTCACTGTTGCAGTATTCATTAAAGCAGGGATGTCCTTCCCCGAGCAGCCTGTCGCTCGGCCAGTATAGATAAGCTTAAAAGATATCTTGTTTGCACCATATGTCACATTTATGCTCCCCGTGCAGAATATAGGGCATAAAAGGGATGTATGGATGCAACTACCCAGACTTGAATTGTCCTAGAAGAGAACAGTCATCACAGGACAAAGGAGTCCATGCACATCCAGAAGGAAAAAAAATACAGAATAAACAAGAGGGAGTTAGAGGTAGGGAGTGAATACTGCAACAGTGAAGAGAAGGACATCTACTGGTATGATTAGATTTTACACAACTGAATTATGTCCTTCTGTATGGATGTTGCATTATTCATTAAAGAAGAGAGAGTAAAAAAGCTCAATAAACAGAATCGGAGGTAGAAGATTGAGAAGAGCCCTCAACAAATCCACATAAAATGGTTTCAGCAAAACCCACCTACTCTAACTCTCTGTTACATTTTGAGAGTTGCCACCCTCTGCACCAGAAAAAGTCCCTTGTCAAGGGTCAGTATGTGAGATTGGCAAGAATGGTTTCTGATCAGGATGATTTTATTAGAGAATGTGATGCCCTTATGGGGATGTTGCGGAAAAGAGGTTACCCCTTTAAATTTGTCAGTGATATAGCTGAAGAAGTAAAACTTAAAAGAGCTGGGGGCATTTATACTACACTTTTAGAAAATCCTGGAGGTTTGACTAGAGCCCCTGGGTTGGTAAAAACTGATAGTTTTAGTAGGGCATGTGTTCCCCCTTTCACCAGAGAATTTTTCAATTTTAGAAGTATCATTTATGATTTTTGGACCATGTTTTGTATGGATGATAAGATCAACAAAAGGTTGGGGGAAAAACCTCTTGTGGTATACAAAAAGGGCACTTCATTGAAAGGTCTGCTGGAGAGGAAAAAGGTAACATCAGGACCAGGTGGAACTTTTAAATGTGGGAGGTGTGGACAATGCCCTTTTATATTGGACACTGATTCAGTCAAAGTTAGGAACTATGGTAAAATTATTACTAACAAAAAGCATTATTGTTATACTAAGGGTGTGGTTTACATCGCAATTTGTATGGTATGTGATGGTTATTATGTGGGGAAGACAATCAGAGCCCTTAGACAAAGAATATACTAACACAACTATGATATTCAGAACCACAAATACACTAATGCTTTATATAAGCACATCAAGGTACATCTGACACATTTCTTCAAATTTTTTGTATTAGAACAAGTAGACTTGGGTCCACGGGGTTGTCTGGATGATGACTTCTTGGAATTTTTAGAGCTCAAGTGGCAGATTAAACTAAATGCATGTCAACCACCTGGGCTCAATGACAAGACTTCTATTAGTTATGTATTGAAACTAAAATCAGCTTTCTTTTTGTGATTTTAATAGGATATTTTTTAACCATGCTGTATTTTATTTGATTGGTTGGGGTTTATGGTATTGTTGCTGTTTCCTGGATAATGTCATTTTAAATAATTTAAATAACTTATAGGAAATGACATGTTATTGTTATCCAATGGTTAAGAGGGTTGGGGTATTTCATCATGTAACCTTGGTTATTTGAATGTTCTGAAGTTTAGTAGATTTTGACAAAAGCGCTTAACTTTAATAAATTATTTCTTGATTTAGTGCTCCGTTGGTGACTTCTTCCATTTATCAATTTTTACTTAATTATAGTAACTAGATAAATGTCATTGAGGCACAACTTCCAATACATGGTAGACTAACCACTGGGACATAGGAAGAAACTGGAGTAATCAGAGAAAGCTGGACATGGTTATGGGTAGAACGTACAGTTGGGTAAAATCATACCATAACAGTAGATGTCCTTCTCTTCACTGTTGCAGTATTCATTAAGGCAGGGATGTCCTTCCCGAACAGCCTGTTGCTCGGCCAGTATAGATAAGCTTAATAGATATCTTGTTTGCACCATATGTCACATTTATGCTCCCCGTGCAGAATATAGGGTATAAAAGGGATGTATGGATGCAACTACCTAGACCTGAATTGTCCTAGAAGAGAACAGTCATCACAGGACAAAGGAGTCCATGCACATCCAGAAGGAAAATAATACAGAATAAACGAGAGGGAGTTAGAGGTAGGGAGTGAATACTGCAACAGTGAAGAGAAGGACATCTACTGGTATGATTAGATTTTACACAACTGCATTATGTCCTTCTGTATGAATGTTGCATTATTCATTAAAGAAGAGAGAGTAAAAAAGCTCAAGAAACAGAATGGGAGGTGGAAGATTTTGAAGAGCCCTCAACAAACCCACATAAAATGGTTTCAGCAAAACCTGATTTGGTCCTAGAAACCATATCCAACTTATAATGCTGAGTAAAGGTACGCACTAAAGACCAAGTGGCAGCATCAAGGATGGAACTGGTGTCCATCCCCTTAAAGAAGGCATCAGAAGAGGCAACAGTTCTAGTAGAATGAGCTCTAACAGAAGCAGACAGAGACTTACCATGAAAAGAATAACAAAAAAGAAATGACCTTAGGTATCCAGGAGGAGATGGTTTGGTTAGAAACAGCCAAACCCAAAGACCTGGGATGAAAGGAAACAAAAAGCTGATCAGACTTATGAATGGCTCTAGTTTTATCCAAATAGTTTCTGAGCTGTCTGTGCAAATCCAAGGTATGCAGGACCTTCTCACTAGCAGACTGAGGAGAGGGGAAAAAGGAAGTGAGTTGTATTGACTGATTTAAGGACAACTCATTTACCACCTTGGGAATAAAAGAAAGAATAGTACAAAGGTACACCCTGTCCATGTGAAAAAACAAAAAAGGAGAATGACCATAAGGGCCTGAAGCTCAGAAACCCTTGAGCAGAAGTAAGAACCAGCAGGAAAACAGTCTTCTAAGGTGCAGTTTTGCAAAGCAGCAGAATCTGCAGGCTCAAAAGGAGCCTGAGTCATTTTTTCCAAAACAGAATTAAGGTCCCAAGTAGAAGGAATAGGTTTTCTTAGAGGCCTGATGTGCAGAATGCCTTTAAGAAATTGTTTGGCCTCAAAACAAGACGTTAAAGGAGGAGTTAAGGGCAGACAAGCAGAAATGGCTGACAAGTGGGCCTTCACAGAAGAATAGGCCAAGCCAGATTGGAGCAACTCACACAAATAAGAAAGGACCAGCGGGACCCATGGTGAAAAAAGGGTCCTGGTTACGAGCATGGCACCAGAACAAAAATCTTTTCCATTTGGACATATAAGATTTTCTGGTTGAGGGTTCCCTTGCTGCCTGTAAAACCCTGAGCACATCCTCAGAAAACATGCCTGTGCAGAGTGGAGGTAAAAAGATCTAACTGAGGGGTACCCCACTGATGGACAATGTCCAGAAACACATCTGTGTGAAGCCTCCATTCGTGAGCCTGTGTTTTGGACCTGCTCAGAGAGTCTGTCACAAGAGTGTGCTCTGAAGGAATATACACTGCCTGAAGAGTTAACTGATAACTGAGACCCACATCCCAAACCTGAAGCACCATCCTGCAGAGGAGATAAGATTTCATGCCCCCTGCTCGTTAACATACAACATTACTGTAGTGTTGTCCATTTACACCTTCAAAGGGCCTTGAGACAACATGGGGTTGAAAGCCTGAAGGGCCAGAATCAGAGCTCTCTTCTCTTTGATGTTGATATGGTCTGACTTTTGATGGGGAAGCCAAAGACTCTGAACTTTCAGGTGACCAAGAGATATCCCCCACCCTATGTCTGAGGCATTGCTAAATAGCTCCTGAGAAGGGACTGGAGGCTGAAAGTGGCAGCCTGGGTTGATAGCAAACTGTCAAATCCACCACTCAGATTCCTTCTGGAGACAGGGAAGGAAAGGTACATTGAAATTCAGAGGGTGATGATGCTGCAGCTAAACTGACTTGAGATATGACTGGAGCTTCCACATATGCAGTCTGGTAAGAAGAAGTATTGGAATAGAAGAGGCCATGAATCCCAGGGCCCGAAGAAACTCCCTGGCTGACATGGCAGTCACGGGAAGCAGAGACTGAACGAAGGCTGCCAATGATAATACCTTTGGAGGCAGAAGACAGGCCAACATTGGCACCATCTGAATCCTGCAACCCAGATACACATAATCCTGAGAGGGAATCAGGATGGACTTTTGTAAGTTGATAGTAAACCCCAGACTTTGAAGAAGAGAGACGGTGAACTGCATATCCTGCAACAATCAATTGTGAGAAGGTGCCTGAAGCAATAGGTCATCTAGATAAGGAAAAATCTGAATGCCTTGGAGGCTTCAGAAGGCAAGAGAGGAGCTAGGCATTTTGTGAATACCTTTGAAGCAGCAGAGAGGCCAAAGGGCAAAGCAGAGAACTGAAAATGAGAGGAAGACACTGAGAAATGTAAAAACTTCCTGAAGAGTCGTTGAATAGGGATATGAAGGTAAGCATCCTTCAGATCCAAGGACATCAGAAAAGTCTGGGGTAGTAAAAGAGAAAACAGAGTTTGAAGTGTAAGCATCCAAAAAGAAGAGACCTCAGGAAAGGTGTTGAGAGATCCAAAAAAGGTCTCCAAGTGCCCTCCTTCCGAGGAACTAAGACAATCCTGGAATAAAGACCCCCCCATCCCACTTGTAAAGGGGGGACAGGTTGATGGGTCCCTTGGTTCAACAGGGACCCTAGAACCTTGGGGAAAAGAGGAAGCTGTTCTAGAAGAGGGTAAAGAATTCCAGAAAAAGGAGGGAGAGATTTCCATACCATGAAGTAACCTGATGGATTATAGAAAGAACCCAAGAGTTTGAATTGATGAGACGTCAATTTTGAAAACAAAGGGAGAGCCAAAGGAACAAAGTAACCTGGTCTAAAGGTGGAGGGGCAAATTGTCAGAGAGAAGGAGGCTTTTGGGACACAGAAATCTCTGAAGCCTTAGCAGAGGGGGCCCGCCTCCTACCCTTCCTGCCCTTAGAGGTCTGGCAGGGTTGCCTGCAAACAAAAGCAGATCTAGAAGGATAATTCCTCCGGAACGTAAGGACAGGAGAGAGAAAATATGTTTAAGGTCTTGCAAGGCTTTGTCATTTGCTTCAAGAGTCTTAAACAAGTCAGCAGCAGCAGCAGCAGTCCCAAAAAGATGAGTATTATCCAAAGGAACATCCAAAAATTTGGCCTTAATGTCCTCAGGAAGAGACCAGAGATGAAACCAAGAATAATGCTTCATGGTGGACCATAAAAGCCGCAATGCTAGAAAAGGCATCAGCAACATCATAGCTACACTTAATAGAGTGGCAAGCCATTTGAGAAGCAGAACCTAAAAACATAAGGCAGAGGATTTGCTATCAGAAAGAGGGAGGGCAGAGATAACCTGGCAAGCCTGAGCAATCAAGGCCAGAGCATACCTGATCATGTGGGTCTGGTAATTAATAGCCATAAAGGCCAGAGTAGAAGCAGTGAAAACTTTCTTGCCAGTCCAATCCAATCCATTGTCCTGCTATCCT